>NC_135424.1:12870000-13170000 GCF_051991245.1 Festucalex cinctus
GTAAATACTCTAATCTTGGTGTTTTGGAGATAAAGCTACACCCTGGGTTTTGACACAGGATATGCTCTGGCATTTCTTTTGCATGACCATGGATCACCCCAGACAGATGACCCCCCACTCTTTCTACACGGACCAAAGCAAAGGTCATCTGGATACCACATCCGAGCCAAAGTAGCACAACCATCAGTATTCATTTACAGTTTGCACCTTTTTTGCACTGCACCCATTATGAAATGGATTATATGTTTCAGAATAACCATACCATAACAATTTTTGATACCCTTTCATTACAGTATCAATCACAGTACATTGATGGAGGCAGTCATAATGTGTAATGTGAAAACACAGCAGAGAAATCAACGTATTCAAATTAGTCTTGCCAAGCAAGTGGCAACGTAAGATGTCCACCGTGCATAGAGGTAGTTCCTGTACTCCACAATTCCTTGCAAATAGAGCATGCGCGGAGCACAAACCAATGTTCCTTTCAAAGGAGGTGCCCTGATGACCAAATACTGTATTGGGGTTAAGAAAAAGGGTAGTCAAGAGGCCTTAAATGGGGTTTTAAAAAAAATAAATAGGAGCATATTTATTTTTTGTGTATGTTTACTTGACATTTCAAAACCTGAATATTGCCAATATTTGAAATGGCAAGTGAGCACATGTAAATGTCATACCCAGTGTACGCAGGTAGAGTCGAACAAAAATTCTCTTTGACAAAATAATCAAAAAGCATTCATAACATTTGTTGTACTCTTTTAATATTTGTATTTACAGTTTATTGGTGGGTTGCACTTACTATTTTTTTCATGGCTAGTCATACAATTTGGTTAATCCAACAACAACAAAAAACAGACTTTTAAAGGTGCCATGAACCTAAAACTTTTTTTGACAATAATATATTATATGTGACCTCACTAGTCTAAACATGACATTTTTATTAATATTACAATTGTGAAATATGAATGAAGCAGCAAAATCCAGCCGTTTTTTTTTTCCGTAATTTTGCGTACTGGCTGAAGATGACATCACAGTTGCTCAGGGCTCGGGCAACGACCAATCACAGCCCAGCTGTTTTCTGAAGCCGAGCTATGATTGGTTGTTGCCTGAGACCTGAGAAACTGTGATGTAATGCTCACTTGACAGCAAGTGGCAAAATGGCTGAGATGGATAAAAATGGGTGGGGTGGATTTTGCTTCATTACTCATATTCTACAACCTAATATGAATCAGAATGCCATATTTAGACTAGTGAGGCTGCATAGAACATATTGCCAAGAATTTTTTAGGAGGTTGACTTCCCCTCTAAGACTGATGTAAATACAGTATAGGTGCCTGAAATCATTTAAAATCAGTTTTAGATAATCAAAAACATACCATTGTAGATGCACAATTGCAATATTCTACTCTACATTCTCCACTTTGCTGTTGCGGTACAATTTTCCTGAAATGTGACATACATACCGAGAAGAAGCAGCTCGATGTGCTCCTCCATTGATGTTTTTTGATAGTGTCATCCTCATTTTGCAGCGGATGTCTTAACTTTTATGGATCTCACAGAGGGACAATCTGCCTGTAAAGATCGTTAAGAGCACAGCAATGAAAAGGGTTGGGCATTGATCCCACTAAAGTGCACACAACCCTAATCAATGGCATAGATCTGCCAGGGAGCCTTGAGTGCGTGGGTGTCAACATTTATTGTATGACGCCTGCCGGATGCTGGTGAGCAGCCTGACTGGAGCCTGTAAGACCCCTGTCATCCTCGCTGTCATATTTTCTTTTATGATTGTAGTATTTACAAAGTGGCGCCAAGCACATAATCCTCGATGAGGTCATGTTGTGCATGAGTTATAAGTGATGCTTTGAACTAGCACATCTAAGCATGTTTGTATGATGTGTTGCTAAATTAATGCTTTTAGATGCAGTTTATGTTGTTTTTTAATCTTACTTTGTGTTGTATTGTGTTATTTTGGTAGTTGTGGAGTACTTCAACCTCCTCTTTTTCATCGTAATCCAACCTGTCCAGATAGGCCTTTCACCACAAACTGAGCATGTGGTTTACCAAAAATTCTTTGAAGTTAAATCTTGACCTCATCCAGATCTGTGGAAACTCACTCACCAGCAATATTTCCTCTCAGGGGAGACATGCTGCGGCGCAAGTGAAGCTCATCTGTTTTGATTTTAATGTCTGAAATGCCTCATTCAAAAAGATGAGGGAGCTCAGTTGCAAGCAGTCCTCTGAGATCCTCTAAATCCTGCCCTTCATGTGTAAATCCCTCAACAAACTAGTCAAGAGTGTCACCCTGGGTTGTCCCGTTCACAGAAATTTTGGGGTCAAACCAGCTGGGTCAACCTCCCTAAAAGTAACAAAGTCAGCCCCAAACTAACCCCATTTTCTCTAGAAACACGTGGGCCCCCAGTTAGACTGTCACCCCCCCTTACACTCCAGACCTGTTGTGATTTACTGCATGGCTACACAGCCCATATAAACATATCATCCGCATGTCACCATTCAGCCCTCTGGGGGACTTTTTACCGAGCTGTGGGTCCAGATTGTTAAGATTTATCCGTCTGTGTTCTTAACATCATGACCAGCATACAAAATGTTCTCAAACAGATGCCATCATCTGCGCCTGTAGCGCAATAAATCAAAAACATTAGGCTTGGTTTATCTTGAAGCACATTCACCGTCAGGTGTTAATGTTTATCTTAACAGCCGTAAAAGGAAGTCCAGTTGCCAGCCTTTTATTTAACTTATTTATGCCAGGAAGCCGAGGTGCGACCTGTCAGGGGAAGATAAAGGAAGATTCACCATATGTTGTCTTGATTCACTGCTTTGAAATACATCATTATGTCTTATTCTAAATAAATATAATTGCTGAGAAACTGATGCCCCCTACTCTCCAATATCTAGTCTGCTTTCTCCTGCTTACATTACAAGATAAATGTTTTTCTATTTTCAGTGCAAAAGGTTATGGCCAGCCCTCCCCCACAAGTTACTTTGAGTCATGTTTCTAAGAGACATTCATCAGTATGATGTATACAAATAACAATAGCATGCGCCATTTCAAACTTTTGACCTCTTAACTGGACGATTTAAATGGTCCAACAACACATGATATTGTTCCATAATTTGTCACTCCTGTGTGTTTTAACGTATGGAATTATTCGGAAATTATTGTGATTTTACTACAGTGATTAGATGTGCGCCATATTCTGGGTATATAGTGACAGCTGTCTGAACTTATGGGTGCAAAGACTCGATCAGTCTGTTCCCTGCATGACCCCTGACCTCTGCACTAAGAGAGGGGCGGCTTGTCCAAATCACTCAAGAGACAAGACCTCAGGGAGTCTTGCAACTTGTTAGTGGAGTCAGCTGAGATTACCTTTGCATCCTTCACGGTGTCATGTTTGTTTGCCTTTTTATTTTTTTTTAAGCCCTGAGATACAAAGACAGTGAAACGGACACGAATGAAAACAAGTGAAACTGAAACTGCAGAGCAGACATCCGGAACTGTAATTCGGACTCTGTGCATGCTGAATAAAGCATCTTCTGCAATCTCACAGTGACGGGAGCCTCTTCACTGCACCTGTGAGCTTTGCTCTGTTTCATCTGGGGAGAAAAAGCCAACCACCACTAACAATACCTAAGAGACAAAAGGAAAACAAAAAAAACAAACAGTAATATTGACCCCAAGGAAATGCCCCACTTTGCCCAGTAATAAGCAACATCCCCCTGCTGAATAAAATTTAATTGGACAGTCTCCCATGTTTTGGAAAATGTATTGTGCGTTCAGGGAGAAGGCATCCTGGCGCTCATTTTCAGCTCTGGAGTTTCAGGGTTCAGACCGACCCACTTAAGTTCACATTTGAATGAACATACACAATTTTACAGCTTGTGTATCAATGTAAAAATAGATGAGCATTCCCTCCAACGATATTCAAACTTGAACAAAATGTAATTTACAATTGAATGAATGCTCTTACAGGAGCACGGTCTTTGTTGATTTGAACAAGTATGTGAACATAAAATGGCCAAAAAAGGGACAAAAAGAAACCAATAAGCAAAGTACATTAAATGGGATAAGATATTTTAAACTTCACAAGAAATACTTAGCCAATGAAGTTAAACCAGCAAGATTAAGGCAGCTAACTCAGTACTTCCTGTTCGTCTTCTTATTTTGAAATGTGTTCTCACCAATTCTGGTGCACAACTACTGAGCTGACTGATGCTAACTTGAGGTGCGTTTGTCTACATGGAGATATATCTGTCTTGATTTTTCTACCTTAATCATGCGCTCCAACATACTTATGGAGATAAATTCCTTTAAAATAAATGAATTTAGGAAGACAGGCTATAAAATAGATTTGTGACCATAAAATTAATAGAATATTGACACTTTCAGACTTGACATTTCACAAGGCTGGAGAGAGACGAGCAGGCATCTTTGCATTAAGTCTTGAATATTTTAATCAGTGTTGGACTTGAATCCATTAGGCCTTGTGTTGTTTTTACTGAAAGAAGCTTCAGCTTTCCAGCAGCCATTGTGAAAGTGCTTGCTGTGGATTTATGGCCTCTTGTAGAAGCAGAGCAGTCACACGTAAAGAGCAGCTAAACAGTGTGGAGGAAGGAAGTGAAGAGATCTGCATCAAGTAAATTGCATGGAGAAATACTCTTAGTAGTATAATTCAAGATAGATAAACAATAGTTAGGGACAAAAGTATTAGAACAATAATCTCTTAAGAATGAACCAAACTGTCAGATAGCCATATCTAAGATCTTATTATGTATCTGTAAATGATTTTGTCCTGAAATATTGTTTGAGTCCATATTGGCAGTTGCAACCAAACAGCTGCCAATCAATACCTAATGTGACGTTAACTCCAGACTTCTATATTTCATTTGTCATGAAGTAACAAGGGAATGCTCTGAAAATTGAAGTATTAAAAAAACAAAGTTTACATTAAATGCTGAACTTTGTATTTCTGTAAAACTTGTATTCTTCAATCACGTGTTTTATTAATTGTGGTGATGTTAAAGGCAAAAATCACAACTCTGTCATTGTCTCAATAATTGTCCTGGACATACAGTATATAAGTAAAAGGCTAATATTGATCACTCAAGGGATCTATGTAGAAAAAAGGGTCACATGTCATGTTAGTGGCCATATGGGAGCAGAAAGTAGTGCCATGGGGCTGGAGGGGGGTACCTGTAGGGTCCCATGTACTCCTGTCACTCTGATCTTATCAGGGGGCCTGGCCAAGAGGAGGACCAGCTGTCACTCTTGCTGCACTTTTGATGTCCTCTCCAGGGCTCACACTCACCGTTTCAGAGCAAGCCTTGTTTTTCTTCACAATGAGAATTAAGTGGCTTTGTTGGTAGGTAAAGTAGACAAACCCCATACTAGGAAAAAAAAAAAAAAAAGATGATGCAAGGTAGTCCCAGCCCAAGGACACATGTGGGGCCAGGACAGCTGAAATGAGTAGTTGAGAGCCTTCAGGCTTGACAAAAGAGAGGCAATCCTCTGAAGTGACACAGGACATCCTGCTCATAAAACAGTCAGGACATCCTTACAGAGAAACCGAGTCTGATAATAGAGGAAGCACCATGCATTCAACAGATACATTCACTACTTCCCTTGATGAGCGCATGGCCACTTTTGAAATGTGCGCACAGTGTAGAATGGTGTGATTATTTTTGCCTACTCAAGCTCAAAAGGTCGCATCAGCCAGACTGAGGCAAATGTAATATCAACAGGTTTCAGAAAGCCAAAGATATAATGTGTATTTTTTGAAGATTATTGGCTTATTTCTTGTGTTATTCTCTCCAATTTGCCTAACTCTATAGTTTGAAAATGACACATTGCGCAACAGCAGTCCCATGAACAGAATAGACTGTGCGAGAAATGTACTTAATATTTGAAACTGAGCATAATAATGATACAAATATCGACATTATTTTAAACAAAGTATGATTACAAAGTACAAGCAGTCTGAGTACTCAACTCTGTCTTGAGTAGTCACCGATACCAAGTTATCCTATGACATATTATCAACTAAAAACAACTCATTACTATAATTTGATAGAAGTAACTCGGAGTAGGACTAGATAAGTTCTTGTACTTTTTCCTCCTCCTTTTGAACATGTTTTATGACCCAATTGACGAATTATTTTCTTTCGTCCTTCAAACTTTATCTTTATTTTTACTTCAACTTGTATTTACTTGTAATGTGTTTATGTTTATATGTTCAATAACCCAAATCAAACAATACCAAAAGTACTTTATACATAATTATCCCCCCCCCCCCAAAAAAAACAAACAAAAAACTAATAACAGATCATTTTAATGAAACACCTATATATCCCAATATGGCATTTTTCCTGAAAATTGCATGAAATAAATGCCAATTTACTCTTCTTATAATTTCTCATTTCTAGTTCTAGATCGTAAAACATGCACAAAAGGATGGCTGATACCAGTTTTGGCCCAGTATCAATATTAGGTATCAGTACTCGCCCATCCCTTAAAAAAAAACAAAAAACGTTTTACGCGCCTACAAATATTACGCCAGAAAAGGTTCCTTGGCCGGGTTAGAACCAAACACTGCTTCGCATACATGCACAAGGATTTTCTCTACTAGACAATTGCCTGGCAGGGGCAAATGCACTCACTTTGCCCTCTGTCGCTGTAAGTGCGTGCTCTCTCCATACACTGCGAACTTTTGAACCACCCCTTGACCACAGCTTGAAGGGAGTTGAAACAATGGTAAGCAAACACAGTGGAGTGAATGAAGGGATTAGCTATTAAATGACAGGATGTGCTTAAAGAGGAGCAGGTGGTGGTAAAGGAAGGGCCTGCTAAGCCTTGCACGAGTCGGACAGCGTGAATCTCTTTTGGCTTGTTCACCATTTGCTTTGGCCTTCATCGCACGTCTCTTTTATATTTGTCTTGTTCACTTCTTTTCCTTCACTTTCAATTACTTCAAATCTCTGTTTTCTATCTTCATTGTCCACTTCTAGACAACCAGAGATGACTGCTCCTTAACTCCGGATGAAGACAATTGATATTCATGAGATTGGACATTCCGGTCCAGCCCCATTCATATGTACAGTCAGCTAAGGGACAAAAGGTACTATAGAGTCCATCCCCCATACAGAAGGGTGCAAAAAGGCATGTTTATGTTAATCGCCGCATTATCTACAAATCTAAAATATATAAAGTAAAATATGTGTAGGCATAAATATAATACCCAATACAATATGATTATTTATTATGCAACAGAATCATATTTATGATCTATACAGCATACGGCATATAGTTTTATGCATTAGACTTAAATTAAATACTTTATGTAAGATGATTCTCCACAAGAAAGTTTGATACCTTCACTGCTGCCAGTGGAAAGTTGGACATTAATGAGTCTCTCTTCGCCAGTCCCAAATCTACGTCTATAAAAAGACTCGGCTTCCCCTTCCCAAGTTTTTTTTCTCGTCAAAGAAGTCACATTACCTCTCACATGACTCAAAATCATCCAGAAAACAGAAGAAATATTCATAAACCAGAAACAATGCAAGATAAACACAGACTGTGTTCAGATCTAAAAAAAAAACATTACTGGAATAAAGATATGGTACAGTAAATATGAATGGTTGCCTGGAACTATAAATAAATGGTGAACAGAGAGAGTAGGGGTCTGCAACCACATGTCCCTCTCCTGTGGTTCTCTGTGGATCTCTAAAAAGTAGAAATTAGTCTTTTTTTTTTTCCTATGTATTTATTTGTACTTTTTAGATATAATATTTTTTAAATGAATAATGCTTAAATAAAACATGAATAATTCAAAAAATTTAGTGAAAACACAAACGAAAGGCAAATGAAAAAGTTTTAAAAATGACCTAAATATGTATATATATATAAAAAAAAAATGACAATAAAAAAAAAAAAAAAAAAAAGGAAGAATAAAAGCAAAAAAAATAATAAAAATCAATAAAATGTCTTTGGAGGGAAAAATTCAGAAAATTTATTTAATAAATAAAAAGAAAAGAAAGAAAAACATTAAAAAATATATATAAACTATAAAATGTCCAAAAACAAAAGGAAAAACATCCCCAAAACTACCATAAAGTGTCCACAAAATTGCCCCAAAAAATGTCAGAGAAATGAAGGAAGGAAAAAAAGTACAAAAAAATGCCATAAAATGTCCAAAAAGGAAGAATAGGGGCAGAAAATTACAATAATATGTCTGTAAAGTTGCCAAAAAATGTCAGAAATTCGACAGAAATGTTAAAAAAAAAAAAGTCTAAAAATGTATGAAAAATGAAGAATAGGAAAGAAAAAAAACTCAAAAACAATGTCTTGAATCTCTACAGATTGGATGCTACATATTTTTCTGCTAAGGTGCAGCTTTAATTAGCTCTTGGGCCCTCAGTATATTAGACTTATTAACACAAGCACACTGTTTTGTTCATCACAGTGTTCAAATATTTTGTGACACCAGACAGATTTCATTGTTAATTATCTGGCCTAAAATGGCTCTTCTGACAGTAAAGGTTGCTGACCACTGAGATAGAGAAAAAAGATGTCTTATGATGAGCCTGGAGACAGACTGTGACGGGCTGGTATAAAATAGGATTGGGGATTACCTCATCCTCACGTAAGAGGAGAACCCCTCCTCCAACTGTGACTCAAGTGAACCAAGTCAAAGTTTAATTAGCACCTGTCTGCGGCACACCCTTTGTTGTTCTTAGTCCCCTCATGCTCTCTTTTGTGTTTGTTTGCAATGTTGTTTTGTTTCACAGTTGTCACAGAATTGTTGAAGCGGTGTGACAATACACAACTGATATTTTTGATTGGTTACTTTGTTGCACATCTTTAGACAATATAATTATGCTTTGACTGTCATGCTAGCAGCAAGAGTCGTAGCTCAGTGACCTTATGTGTAACATGTAATAAGATCACTGTCTAAAGCCGCTCAGTGACTTGCGTTCTAATGACCTGCGTGATCATCCGTTCCAGTGCTGAGAGCACGTTTACCTATTGTATATCTCTTTGAATGTTGCTTCTGACTGGGTTTTAGAACTGTGCAAGTGGAACCTCATCGTGATAGCTGCTCTAGCTGCACTGTACTAGTGACCAAAGCTAACCAGTTGCTGCCATAATATATTTGCCCCCTATTAAATCCCGTTAGAAACTAATTTAGCCAAAATATCGAAATCCCTGCCTTTTAACAGAGTTGCATCTGATTCATCTCAGATGCACGGTTCACTGAAAGAGCCGTGATTCGTTCTTTCTTTGCTTTGGCAACTAGCTGCGATATTTCCACCAGTCTTTGTGGTGTCAGCGCAAACGTGTATGATATTGATGAGAACTGACATCTGGCCATGTGTGTTCTTGCATTTGATGTCAGAATCAGAGCGCCTGAACGACAATCTGTGTAATGAGATCCCGCACGACATCTGCAGTCCTTCATTATGACTTGACAGGTACCCATGGGGAGTATTTCGCAAAGAGCCCAACAGCTTTAAAACAAAATAAATTGCCGCTTAACTTCGAGGCCAATAAAATATCCAGGTAATAGTATAAGTAACTCACACAACTGTGCATTCATAGCCCAGTTGTCTCCATGACCCTAAAAAAAAGTGTTGTTGTTGTTTTTTAAAGTATTATTAAAAATATTTCTATGCACTTACAGTTCCTCATAAAAGCAAGAACGTAGTTTAATCAGCTGTAGATGATTTGGCCCATTGACAACAAAAAGTAAAGAATACCAGACATGCTAACATGAAAAGAAGATCCCAGAGACAGCAAGGATATAAAAAGCCCCCCTGGCCCCTCTTTTGTAGACATTGTAAGTTGGAGATGAGCCAGTGCTACAGCTGCAAAGGTCAGCCAACACACAAGGTCAAGCTGGGGCCTGCTTCATCCAACATCAAAGTTAAGTCCAGCTCTCTCTGAACAGCAGCTCTAATCCCACCAAGGTCTCACTGTCACCCACATGGAGAGGACAGAGGGCATACAAACCCCAAATAGTTGATTCAGTTGAAGCAATTTGTAGAATTTCAAACACTAACTTTGATGTGAATTGAGGCCTTTGCCCTTTAGACCCACATCTTATGACTCGTATAAAGAAGAGTTGCCCTTCAGTGTGCACTTTAACTCTAAGAAGTTTTCCTTTTCTTCTTTGGGAGCAAAGGTTTCTTGTTAAAGGAGAATGAGACTGAAAGAACCTCTGTAGTGATTATAGCTGCAGGGGAACACAACTTTAAAGTAAAATTTGATGAAACACTGAGTATGGCATCCCTGTAAGCTTCTTAAAATTTCAGGTCAGAATGGTGTTTGATGGGAGAAAATGTTATTACGTGTGACCACAGGAGATTTAATCTCTCAAAGGTTGGTCATTAGACAATTTACCTTCACTCATAGATTTTTGCTTGCTAAATCTTTAAAAGAATTTCGAATCATTTTGAAATAAAGATTATTTCTTAACTGTTTGAACTCCTTTTTGTATCTCAGCAACAATAAAGCTCAGAATCAAGCCCCACTCACAAGCTCTGACAACTTAGCTGTAACTCACTCACCTACCATCATCGGAATGTCCATTCATGTGCGGTGATTGTTAGTTTTAGTGCTTCAGCGCAAATGTGTTTACTTCCATTTGAATGTCTGAGTCGTGTTTCGCCCCACTAATTAAGCGTGACTGTCTGGGTCGAATGTTGAATCTGCAACTTATTAAGCCAACATCTGGTCCGAATCAGGAAACCAGATAAGGAGCTGTGACAGATATCTGTGCTAAATTGGTTAGCCTCAGCAGGATGTTTGTTAGGATCAAGATGTTTAGTTTTCAAATGCATGATAGTCAACACAATGTAAGTTGTTTACTCACATCTGATAGCTAATGCAAAAGCATGCAGTCTCAATCGAACTTACATTTTATTCACTTGTGATTGTGTAGATGCACTGTGAAAGTGAAGGGTGTATTAAAACGCCAAAGCAAGCTGATTCAATATTTATTAAATGGTAGTTTATTATGAGAAACATGGATTGTTAGTCAACAAAAATCAAGACCGTAACAACATATACAACTGCATGAAATAATAATGGATTTACTTGTCAATGTACACATTTTTTATGATTGTGAAATCTTCAGCATGACTAATAAGACACATGCATTGAGAAATGATTTGCAATAATATAAATATTTACAAATAAGTGTAAGTATAATCGTGTTACACAAGCACTCTTTCATAACACCACAAAAAAATAAGTTGGGGTTATCAAATGTTTAATGAAAAACAATCAGTGCACTAAAAAATAAGGGTGCTACAAGAGGTGAAATTTTTCTGTGTTAGTTTTGCACAATTCTTTTTTTTTTCTTTTTTCCTAGTGACAAATATCATGTCTGCGGTAACTGTATCACACCAAGGTCATGACCTTTAGTGAGGCAGGCTGGAAGCGCCGAATCTTCTTCTTCAGGGCTCGTGAAGCTTTGATGCGGCAAGCTGAGGGCTCTGGTGGTGGGAGTTGCTGGAGGGACTTTCCGGCTGCAGTTGGCCCCAGAGAAGCCTCGGCCCACACCAGCTCGCCCTCCTCCTCGAGACTATCCAGATGGTCCCCCTCCTCCGCGGACAGGCTGCTGTCGGAGTCGGAGAAGGACTGGAAACTCTGGCTGGATTCGATATCGCCGAACCGATTGGTGGTGTTATCGCTCAACTCCCCATCGCTGCTTGCGGCAATGGTGGAGTGAAAAAGCGACATGCACTCGGCCGAGTACTCAGACTCGCATCGAGGTGGGCAGAGGTTGGACGTGTGATAGGGTGCTGGGGGGTATCTGGCATTGAGTTTCGTATTGAATGAGTTTGATGACATGAAGGGATGATGAGGTCCTATCCATTGGCCTGATTTGGCACTCACATTGCGGTCAAAATGAACACTCCCTGGTCTTTGTGCAAAGAATTCTTTGGACCTCTGGCGGAACTTCTCTCCATCAGATAGCCACTTGGCAGCCCCTTGCCTCTTCTTCTTCTGCTCTGAAGGCTGCTCAAACTCCAATCTGCGGCTTCTGACGGACTTGCTAGCAGCTGGAGCAGGGTGTGGCTTTGGATGGAGCGCATGGGGATAGGTTATTCCAGGGCCACACTGGCTTGAGTCTGAGCCTGAACCTTGTTTATGCTCCTCAGTTGGACAGTGAGCGAATTTCTGGATGACCTTCGCCTTTCCTGGTCTTCTCGGGTCAGCCTTGGACCCGTTGGATTCTCTGGTTCGTTCGCCAAATGAGTAGCCGTGCTGCTGCCTCAACGCGCGAGGCTTCTCGCTGCTCTTTCGTCTGCATTTTATGGCTTTGGTTTTACGATCAGCTTGTCTCACCTTGACCCTCTGAGTTCCAGCAGGGACAAATTTGGCGTGGACAAACTGGGGGGAGCCATTTTGCACCTCAAAGACTTGACTGTCTTCCGCGCTTGAACTGTGAGACAAGACCGGTCTTTGTTTATGAGCCTTCTTCTCCATGGGCCTCATTTGTAGGCATTCTCCACATGTCTTTTCTGTGTGGCCCTTCGATACAAAACCAGCATGCATTTTGTCCTTCCTCAGTAATGAAGTAGTGACCTCATCAGAGCTGTACTCTCTCATTACAGCAGGATAGGAATGCCCATATGAGACCTCCTGAGGTCTCGCAGACTGTTGGTGGCCTGCGTTATCAGTTGTTTCTGGACCGGAATGTGTCATGCAGTGTCTCTTCTGTTCATTATCTAGCGGCATGATGTTCGTTACTTGAGTTGGAGGGGGTTGAGGAAGAGATACCGGTTTCTGAGGAAACACAGTTACGACTTCAGGTGGTTCCCTCTGATAGTTGCCGTGCGTCTGCACAGCCTCAGGAACTTTTTGAATGTGGGATTTGTTGGAGGTGCGCTGAAGGAGTTTGTCAATATAACCCAGAGTCTTGGTATCATAGCACATTTCAGTACCCTGGAGCATGGTAGAGTCACTCACTGGGGGCTTGTTGCCATCTTGAAGTCCAGCTGACAACACATCATGGAAAAAAATTGGACTTTGGAGTGCGACAGCATGCAAAGGACTTGGGTAGTGGTACAATTCAATTCCATTGCGCGACATCAAGTTGCTCTGGAACTTAGGGTCCATTGGAGGGATCTTTGGATTTGGGCACATTGGTGGTTTCTTAGCATCCACTGGTTTATAGTTCAGTCCTTGAGTTAACATCCTGTCTAGGTCACCTGGGAAACACAGCAAGCATAAAACATGAGTTGAGCCTTCGCATGACACTTGAAGTGTTAGAGCAGGGTGACTAAACTTTTTCCTCTGATGGCCGCATACAGGAAAATACAGTATAAGGAAGGAAGGGAGAATTTTTATTTAAAACTTTAATTCATAAATTGCGCTTTTCAACCAATTATTCAAAGAAGCAATTACCCATTGTTTATATAATGTTATTTTGAAAAACTGCAACATCAAAGCTTTCTGTTAAAGATGATAAGGCAAATAACTTGAGATTCCACCCCTCCTACCACCCCCAAAGTTTTGGGGTGGCCAATGACCTTGCATCCCATGAGAATAGAGCCGCAGCTGAATACCATTGCCACATTCAGAACCAAAACAAGAGCAATCTGTAGTAAACTGACCACACTTCTGGATCATAAATTTGATTTGTTCACAAATTAGACATTGACACTAAAAGCAGAAAGTGGAGGAAACCATTTTTGTTTCTGAAACTGTATTTATTTGCCACAGAAGATCTATTACTATTTTAGCTGTAAATGTACTTGTGTCTTTGCATATCTGAAATTTATTTTAGATCTATTTATCAAGGTTGATTTTGACAATAAATTTTGATTTAGCTGTAGTCTTTTGACTAAAATTAAAGTTTTAGTCATATTTTAGCCATCTGATTGTGTTTAATTTCAATCCAATTTTAGTCGACGAAAATAAAGACCAATTTTAGTCGACTAAATTGACAATTTATTCGATGTTTTCCTTCAGCAAATATTTCAACTTTTATACAGAAAATTATAACACACCTGTAGTTTAAAACGCAAGACACATTTAACCCATCGGTGTCTTTATCAAACTTTGTTCAATGAAACATGTTGACAATAATATGCCATCTGAAATTAAAACTTAGTTTTCACATAAATAAAAAAAAAAAGTGCATTATTGCCTGAGATTAATATTACAGCTGCACAATGAATGTAAACATGTTTGAAGATTAAATAAAGTTCCGTGAGTAGTTTCTGAGTGGTTGTTTTCTCCCACCCGCGTTTCATTCCTTCTTCTGATTAGATTTTATGAATTTTCGTTACTGTGAAGTTGTAAATTTAGTTATCATCATCATCATCATCTCAATGAATGACTTTTATTTTAGGGTTCGTTTCAATTTTGTCTGAAAAAAAAAATGTTTTGGGACGAAAAATATGATGAAAATTTTTCGTCCACGAAATTATCACTGCTACTATTTATAGTCCTAATCACTCATGTCCCCTACTTTTTCTACACCCTCAGCACCCTTTTTTAAATAGCATATGATTAATTCACCTGCCAATAAAATGATCATTTTCATCCGAATAAAGGCGCACATTATTATTGGATTTCATGAAATAAAGCATGACTACCTAATGAGTTTCAATTCATTTGATTATTTGCCATCCATTGCTACATCACTGAA
Source organism: Festucalex cinctus (assembly GCF_051991245.1). Classification (NCBI taxonomy): domain Eukaryota; kingdom Metazoa; phylum Chordata; class Actinopteri; order Syngnathiformes; family Syngnathidae; genus Festucalex; species Festucalex cinctus. Next base: position 12,884,673 of record NC_135424.1, read on the forward strand.
ATTAAACAGGAGTGTTTGAGGAATGTCTACCTGTTGACACAGGTCGTGGTCGTCCAAGTTCAGTGACAGTAGAGCTTGCTCTGATCCTGCTGCTTCCCAGATGAAGGCCTGGTGTCCGGTGGGTTGCGCCTTCATCGGCTGAGCGACGACGGTACACGTCGGCTTGTAATGGAGGGCTAACTTGAGAATTAGCCGGACTTGTGAGAGGGAGGAGAAGACTTGTCTGGGAGGATGACAGGCACTCACTGTACACGGAGGTGCACGAGTTTGACAGGGAGCAAGAGCCGCCATCACTGAGCTCATAGAAACCTGGAGAGAGAACAAGTACTTAATGGCAAAACTCAACTGACCTTATGATTTCTTCCTTGAATGTGAGGTAACGTGAGTACACAAACCTGAACTTGGCCTGCTGTCACTCTCCAGTTGCTCAGTAGAAGCCTTGCTTACATCCAGCTTCAGCTCACTTATTTGTTGGTCAAGCTGCTGCAGGTGAGACTTCAGTCCTACATCCTGTTTCCGAAGACGAGACTGTAAGAAAAATAGATTCTTTCAGACAAACCCCGTAAGAAACACACTTGTAGATCAAGACAACTACTGTACAGCCCTTAGAAATAAAGAGGCGCTACGCAGCTGTGGCTGATGATTAACCCCAGCAGGACATGGGGGAGCATGGAAAAGCAGTGGTGGGTAACTCATTTCTCCCCCCGCAGCGAAGGCGGGCCATTGTATAAACTGCTTAGAGGAGCAAAGATTGGGGGTTGGGATGGAGGACTGTTTGCTTTGCAGCCAAGGTATGGCGTTATTTACAGTTGTTAACGGATGGATAATAATTACACATTTAAATCATGTTTTTATATTAGAACTCATGTGTATATTTTCCTGCAATTACAACTAGTGTTTAGACTATAGAAAAAATGTGACATATTTAAACTCATTCACTGCCAGTCATAGAAAATTTTTACATTTCCAATACTCACGTGATATTCCATTCAATAATTATATATAAACCGAATCTACCAAATAACAGAATAGACTCCCTACTTTTTGTCCCGTCCCGTTCTTTTATAATTGACAGCAGAAAAATGTAGGTTTGCCAAAATACAGCCATTTCTCCCATGGACTCTGAAACTGTGTTTATTTCCTATAAAATGGGGCTATGATGTCATCTACCGGTGGTTGGGCATCAGTAAAGTTGTTTCCAAGTTTGATATTTACAGTGGAGCATGCTCAGATTCGCCCCCATTTAGCACCGCTCTAAAAAATACAATTGACAAGTATACTTGTCAAAGGCAGTGAATGAGTTAACTAAATTTCAGTATATGGCTAATTTAAGATGGGATGTGAAAAAAACAGCACACAGCTTATGCATGCATGATAGTCCTGCTCTTCCTGCAAATGCTTATAACAGCAGCACACATGGCAAAGCTTGTCACGGATTTAGGGCCTCAAATTGCCAGTTGTCGGCAACACTCATGGGCAGCACAGATTGTCACTATTTACCAAAGAACACACACCATCCTTCATTTTATTATTTCCTGGCATTAGTGGTTAATGATTGCGACTGACCCCCTGCAGCCTACAACAACACATACACTTTGCTACAGCAATGAACCTGATTTATGACTCTACTCCTGCTTCCTATCTCCAGCTGAGTGCTTGAAAGTTTGCTCATAAACCAGCATGTGCATCAGCTGATTGCAACATTCATCGTATTAAAAGTTTGTGATTTAAAATATTGACATCAGATTGCATGTAGGTGCCAGACTTCTATCCTACTTCTCTATTATGACTTAATTAAACAACGTCTCACCAGCTGTTGCTTCAGGGCGGTGAGGGTCGCATCCAACCGCTGCTCCTCGGCCCCCATCTTCCTGGCGTCCTCCGGGAAGGCGTGCACGCGAGTGACCGGCTCTTCCCGGTCCACTCTCAGGGCCCAGCTCACCATGTCGCCCTGTCTGTCCCGAAGCAGATGGAGCTCTTGCAACCCGGCCAGGGCGGCTTGGAGCCTCTCTCCCACCCTGCTGCGGTCCATTCCCACGGCGGCGCTCATCATTCCCACGCATGAACCCTTCGTGCTCAGCATGACGGTGGGCAGACACCGTGCATATCCAGACACGAAATACAATAAAGAAAATGTCTCTATGACTGAAGGGCAATATGCTGCTTGCTGCTGCTGCTGGTGACCTTCTTGGTTTTTAAACTAGCTGATAGAGATACAGTACTCCCGAGCTCAGAGAAGACATTGAAGCTCCTCCCACAGACCAAATGGCCTCGCTCCCTATTGGCTGGCCCCCGGGCCCCATTCAACATCTGGTTCTAATCATCCTTTTCAAGTGTTTCCCGATGTAGAAGATGTAGACAGTACGCCATTAAGTCTTTATTGAGCAGTTTCCATTTATATTATTTTTATTTCTATAAATAACAATATACTTTTATCTATCCATCTATCTATCTGTTTTTTTTTTAAATCAGGAAACCATGGAAAAATATCGCAAAAGTGGATGTGCATGTTATATATGTACCTTCTGCCATCTAGTGGAAGACCATTTAATCGTTTTGCCCATGTAGCACGATGCCTCGCTGGCGTTGATGCATTTGTGAGTGAATTTTTCGACCAATTAATTGTAATTGGATAGTTGATCTCTCATGGCATACTGGCAGGGAATCAATCTAGTTGATGTTTTACGTTATGTTTTATGGATCTTTTTGTTTTGTCGCACATATGGACTGCATAATGCAAACTGTTGTGAAAATCCATAGACAAGTGCGCTCTCTTGTGGTATAGAGGGATGCATTTCTTTTTTAAGGGTCGGCGGGGTCGTGTATAATAAGAAATGTTTGCGGTATAAATATAAATCCTCTCACTGCACTGGCGTATCACTTTAATTACTAACACTCGCCTGTCTGTGCTGCAAGTCGGAGTTGTGACATGACGCCAATGAAGCAACTCTGACAAGAGTGAATATTCAGATACAGTCAATTAGATTACTTAATTTCTCATATTGTTCAAAATTTTATTTGTATCTTACTTGTACAACAATGTAATTATTTAGGTTCACATTAATGGTATTGAGCTCAATGTTTTTGTTTTTGTTTTTAATTAGCACTTTTGTACTTTTATTCTGCATAGTAGAAAATAGTTTACAAAAAAACAAAAACAAAAACACAACCACCAACTATAGTTATCCTCTGTCAATCACAGGGCACATTCAGAGAGACAACTATTCACACTTTTTGACATTTTCTTAGAATGGTTTTGAATTAACATACTAAAATGAATATTTTTGAAATGCGTGAGAAACCGAGAATTCCCACCAGAAAAATCACACAAGCAAGGGGAGAATACGCAAACACCACACAGGAAGGCAGTAGCCGAGATTCAAACCCATAATATAAGCGCTTTGAGGCAGATTGGCTATCCAGTGGATTTCTCAAACTGATCATCAGTGTTTCTTTGTTTTTACATGCCTTATTCTTTTATAATATATTGTTTTTGTGTTCCTGTAGGGAATCAAAGGCACTGATTTTGCAACGATGCATATTGTTTATGTAAAATTGGCTGTTTATTTAGAGAGTGACTGTAGTTTGGAGTATGAAAATGCAAATATTTGAATACTCAGTGATACAATGTCTGTTTCAATCTTTTTCCAAAACAAGGAACATTCATCTTTGAAAAATAAAATAAAATAAATTAATTAATTTAAAAAAAAAAAAAAAAAAGGGCAAAGGCTTTTATGCCATCAAAACAAGGTAGGGTATTCTTATATATTTTTGCTGTAGTTACAAATGCTAATTAGCTTAAATGACTAGGAATTTTGCTGATTTTTGTGAAGTAGTGAAGTTCTTTTTTGAGACTCTTTTGCGTTTTTAAATGTAGGGAATACAAATAATAAGTTGTCAGAAAAAAACTCAAGATACCGTAGCCCTTTAAGCCCTATAGCGCCCCCCCCCCCCCCCAACTGCAGAAACTGTAGAATCGAAATCGCCATTTTTACATGCCCCAAACATAGCTCAAACGTCAACTAATTTACTTAACATTTGTGCTGTGTGCCATGTTAATTTACTTTTAACCAGTAACATATATACTGATATTTACACATCTGAACACATCTCACAAGTATGCCCTATATTATGACACAAGAATTATTCAAATAGACATTGTGCTTGAAGAGATATCCTCTTTTTATTTGGGGTATGTAATTTTTTAGCAAAAGCCTGAAAAATAGGTTAGGGTTTACTTCACTATTGAGCCATTTTTAGCAGTAATAAGTTAATATTTTGTCCAGGATTCATTTGATAACTTCATTATTATTTTTCAAAAGCAATACCTGTAGCCCAGGGATGGGCGATCTCGGTCCTCGAGAGTCGCAGCCCTGCAGGTCTTAGATGTTGCCCTTCTCCAACACAGCTGATATATGATCCGCTCATCAGCAAGCTCTGCATTAGACTGATAACGATCCCATTGATTGGAAACAGCTTGCGTTGGAAGAGGGAAACCTGCAAAACCTGCAGGGCTGCAGCCCTCGAGGACCGAGATTGGCCATTCCTGCAGTATCTTATTTTGAAAAGGCTTGGTCAGAACCATCAAAAAGCCCCAAACGGGTCACAATACTGCCTATGGGTTTAAAAACTAAATTTACAACTTGCTGTTGATTGAAGTTGACATCACATCACATCACATCATGCCTCACCTGTCTTCTGTGTTTGGTCAGCAAACCTAGATTGGTCATTACCTATTTCCCCAGCTCAGGTGATGTCATCTTCAGTCGACAACAAGTGAAAAAATTAGTTTTTAAAGTAATTCATTGTACGTGAAAAATAATGAAGATTTAAAATTAATTCTGGACAAAATAAGAACTTTTTATTGCTGAAAATGGCTCAGTGACTTAAGTATCCATTTAAAACTAAATTGAAGTATAGTCCTGAAGCACTGTTAACTTTCTGTCACGAGTCTGATCCTGAAACTTCTCATATCCACCCTGATGAAGTTGTGATTAAAAATCAGTGACTCATTTGAAAAGCATGTCTTTTAATCAATGTCAATCAAATGAAATGTCTTCAGTGTTCAGGAATCCGATAAAACAGCACCAATAAGGCTGTGATTACTAGACCCAAATGATAAGGCAAGTTACTGTAGACTGACACTGTGCCTGGAAAGAAACTATCTTTAGCATCTTAATGCTGGAGTTCAAAGGAATCACACGCACACACGATGCATACAAAATGCTCTTTATCACACTAGAGGGCAGTCTCGCACTAATTTTCACTCATATCAGTTCACTTTTGATTCCCACACTCTTGGACTTTGTGGTTTGCTGAGGCCTTTAATCCAAGTGCTGCTTATGCACACTACTGATATTTTTCACAACCACAAAATCCAATCTCCCGTTTATTCCACCACACACGCTTGTCACATTTTCATCAAGATGCGCACATTATCGCACATATACAGTATATTGTGAAGCCCACTCCTCCCGGGGATAACGTCATCCCCTTGTGATGATGCTGACAAATAACACGACATTGTTAAGCCTGGATGTCCCCTGCGCCCCCATCGCTTTCAAAAAAATGTCCTACAGGTGACATCAGCAGGAGTTCCCACGTGCACATGTTTGGAATATAATAAGTTACATTCCACTTAATTGGTCTGGAATTCTTTCTTTCTTTCTTTCTTTCTTTCTTTCTTTCTTTCTTTCTTTCTTTCTTTCTTTCATATAGTGATTAACACTGCATGAGCGGCAGAAACCAATTAAATCTTTTCCACTAGGTGGCAGAAGTTACAATTAACGACGCCTTATTGTATTCCAACAGCAGAATAATAGCTCTGTGTTCAATGAAAAAGGCCTAGGCATTACTATGTTTACTTTTTGTGACATTTTTGTTTGGTTGTGTATGCCGAGAATTTCAAAATGCAAAATATGTGACTTGTGACTAATAACAGATTAAAGTATTCTATGAGTTAACTTTTGCATGCAAGCATGGTGTGAAGATGCAAACTGCGCACAAGAGCTGTTCCAAAAAAAGATTCAAACCCATATCTCCTGACTATGACATCATACTCTGCTGATTGTATGTGACAAACCACATGGCTCCACATTCAACTAGTTGCGTGATGCCCATTTTGACGTAAGTTACCAAATATGTATCCTGGCTCTCAGGAACAGGTTCCGTGATGAAGGGCAGGTAGATAGAGATGGACACAATAGAAGACACTGCCACAAAGAAAGATGCACTGGGTGGAAGTCACCTAGATAAACATGGGGTGTTGTCACATGTGGGAATAGGCCAGTGTGGCGGAAGCGGGCAGTGAATCGCTTGTCTATTCTTAGCACATGAAAAACAATCTTTTAACATTTAGGCATCACAAGCTTATGACTTCAAAGAATGCTAAATCTGATATCATTGTAAGAGTCTGATAACAAAAAGGAATTCCCTAAAATAGATTTTGTTGGTTTTAAACATATACGGTAGGCTACGTGTGAACTTACACGTATTTTCAGCTTTGTGAGTCAGCTACTTTTCCAAATGAACAAAATAAATGCATGGAAAGTCTTGATCTTATTAACTAACATGTATTAGTTGAAATGTATTGAACAACATCCTTTAAGTGCCATATTTCGCTTGTCTCACAGGGAAGTTTTCCACAGCATTTGTGTACGCTGATACTGTTACTGTCCAAGCTACTTGGATTCTTACGCTCAGACAGTCACAGCACAATCCAGCATGTCAGCTTTCTATTCTCTGTCAGTGGAGCAGCTCCAAGATCTATCTCCTGATGAAATCTGAGATTATAGGCTTGAATATATGGGCTTCAGCTTTGATTAGAAGTTGTTCATGCAAAAAAAAAAAAAAAGTTGAATAAACCGTGTGGTGCCTCTTTTCTTTGCACTTGGCTTAATTTGCTGGATTGAATATTTAAAGATTTCGTGTAGTGGGTTTTTCATTCAACCAGTCATAAAATAGGCTCATTTCACCACAAGAGCTCATGTTGGTTAAAGAATCAGTGTGTAGAATTTAGTGCCATATAGTGGTGAACCATTAAAAACAATATATGCAAAAAGGACTGCGATTGGTTGGCAACCAGTCCAGGGTGTCCCCCGCCTACTGCCCAGAGCCAGCTGAGATAGGCGCCAGCAGCCCCCGCGACCCCTGTGAGGAATAAGCGGTCAAGAAAATGGATGGATGGATATGCAAAAAGGAAAAGTTCTACTATCACATCAAAGTACTTCATTTTAAAAAAATGTAATCATACTGTAGGTCTATCTATCAATTGCTAATCATATTAGATATGTCACACCGCACCATACGGGAGACTGAAATGCTCCACCGCCATCTTTCTGCCACGGATACCCGAAGGAGAAGAACTTTACAAACGATAGTTAGCATCAGGTGGTAGTTGCAGCTCATGTCGGACCCAACTTTCCACAGCTGGGGCCTTCAGGTGGTCGTCGCTGAGTCCTGTGATTCAGCCCGCTTGTCTCCCTCTGCTTTGCGTTTGCTAGCTTTTGCTAATTTTTTCCACTGGCTGCTCTTGTTAGCCACTCTCGCTAGCTCCTGTTCGCCGGACTACTCGCTCGCTCACTCCAAATAATTTGTCAGTAATTGGTGATAGGTTTGCGATGCGTGGTCTCTCTGGGGTACTGTAGTGCACGTGATGCAAAAGTGTTGCAATACATGAGTTCACCACTAGATGGCACTTATCCTGCACACTCTATCCACATTAACACAAATTCTGCCTTAAAGGTTTTCAGTTTTGGCTGACAAAGTCAAAGAGAGCTATGTGGTGTAGAACTCCTTTTTCTAATATTTTTGCTTGCTTGCTTTTTGTTTTTTGTTTTTTTCGAGACAGACAAAATATTTTAACCAGTTCCTCCACTTTAAAGTAAAACCACAATGGTAACATGTTATTCGACTAAGAGGTGTCAGACTCAATGTTAGTTTTGGATGTCAATCGATTGTGCAGGTGTACCACTCTACAGTGACTGTACATGTCAGGGAATTGCAGATCAAATTGAATTCATTGTGAAAGTCTGGTGGACCTAATTATCTCTATTTTTCATCAACTTGTCTCTCACATGCTGCTGACTTTGAGTTGATTTGCCCTTCGAGTGCAGAACCTCTCGACACATGAGAGAGACCTTTATGCTGTATGCTCACAAAATTATCTCCTCATCAAATTTTATTTGAGCTGAGCAAACTTCTGTTTATTCAGCAAGTGAGCGCGACTGGCTTCCATGCAGTGTACTTCTGTAAATCATAAAGACATCGGTCCACATTAACATTGATTTAGCATTGCTTTACTACTTTAGAGTGTGTGCAGCGTTCAGCCAAGTTCCCGATGAGAAGCAAAAACAGTAAATGTTTCATGTGTGACAAGCAAGACAGCCCTGTGGAAAATACACACACATGTACAGTATATTATTTTTGTGAAAGCCCCAAATTAGCTTGTCAAAAAGTGCACACACACAAAATGAAAATGAATGGAATGTTCATATTCTGTATTATTTTTTAGATTGTATGTGTGCTTCACCCACACTGTTTATATAAAACACAGAGATAACTTATATAGTTTAGGAATTAATGTCTATATGGGCCTGAAATGGAGAAAAACACTCTCACTTGACTCAGTCTCAAAGACGTCTTTTACCAACTTTGCAGACTATATTACAGGCATGCACATAAAAATGTCCAAATCATTGCAAAGGAGACTTGGTCTCAAGTGCCCCCCCACCCACTTTTTATTTTTAAATTTATTATTATTATTATTATTATTATTATTATTATTATTATTATTATTATTATTATTATTATTATTATTATTATTATTATTATTAATATGAAAGACACATTGGAGTTGGTATGTCTAGCAAAAATACTCCACTGACCTTAGCTGCAGTCAAGTCAAATCAAGTCAAGTCAAGTCAAGTCAAGTCAAGTCAAGTCAAGTCATCTATATAGCGGTTTCAAACAGCCTTAGCTTTCACAAAGCGCTTTACAGAAACACAACAAAACTAACATAACATAAAAGATTAACAGCAATACAATGCAATGCATTACAGATGACGGCAAAACTCAGTTTCAACAACCAAATACTTGAGAATTATCTATCCATTTTTATAGAATGTCATAGTTGCAATTTTAACTTTGCAGACATGCAATGTCACATTGACCCAGCCTAAATAACATAAGAGAAGTCGGATATTCCATAACATGAAGTTTGTCATTACAGTTCTAAAAGAGCTACTTTAAAAAACAATACACTTGGGCAAGACGTCTCAGCATGCACATGCTATATTTCTTCTTTTGGCCCAAGACACAATTCATTGTGCAACCGTATTTGAGTGTGCAGTTAGGAAACACAACTGTGGTCGAATGGGACGGCCCAAAGACATGTTTTGCACAAAGGACTTCTGTTTTGAGGAATGGATAATGTTTTCATGTCTGCTTGTGGCATGCAATTTTCAGCAGTTAGCTCACTAGACTAAAATGGCTCATAAACTACAACTCTTGCCATGAAAATATGCATAAATACATACTCTTGATTCTCAACCTGTTTTTTTTTTGTTTTTTTTTGTTTTTTGCCACAATGTTCTTTATCAACTATGTTTTTCGGACATGGTTTCTTATTTATGATGTGCATTCTTCTTGGTTATTTTTAATGGTTGATATTGACTTGTCTTTTGAATCTTCATGGTGCACAATCAGTTATTTTTTACCTTTAGAATGGTCTTGAGCTTTCCAAATCCACACGGTGATAACTAGCGACACGTAATTGACATGCATCATGCATGAAAACACACAGCTGCCATGTTCCTTCATTCTTTGCCTTTTAAAAAAGAAAGTGAGGTCTTGCCGAAGCTGTCAGCATACAAGACTTTTGTTACACAACACTGATGACACTGATGACATTGTGCTATGCGATTTGTCACCAGCAGCATAACCAAAACAACCGGCTCCTCTCCTTGGCTGCGCTTAGGAGGAAAATACCAGCCTCAGGTGGTCTTATGTCCCATTACCAAAGGTGTCATTAAACTGAAAGAAATAAATTCGTCACCTCATACATTAGATCAGATTTGGGCAACTTAAATTCTGGACTGGGGCAACATTTTTCATCAATGCTACTTGGGAGCCACATAGGACTGCACACTAGCCAAATATATGACAAAAATTCCATCTTTTTATATGGAGAAAACATTTGCATATGTGCAAATGCAATTTTTTTCATAATAAAAATAACCACATGGCATACAGCCCCCCCCAAACCGCCCAAAACAACATAAGTGCAAGAATTCATCCATCCATCTTTTGAGCTTTCTCCCCAAAACTTAATTTTTAAAAAAAATATTATTGAGGTAGCCTACTACTCTACATTTGTCCTGTATATGATTACAAATCCACATTTTTTTATAGGCCTATTCATGTTGTAGTACAGTGCAATATAAGATCTGGTGCAAGCACAACTAAGCCATATCTGCCATCTAGTGGTGAATGGTGATATTACAACTTAAATTTACAGTCGATGCAATCTTTAATCTTTCATCTTTTTTAATTTTTTTTAATTTTTTTTTAAGATTTTGTCCTCCCACCCGCACCCCCTTTTTATGCTGTTTTTTCACATTTCTTATCTCATGAAGTTTCAATATATTGATATTAATATAATATATGCTAACAGTTTAATATATACTATTGAATTTTTATCGTTTTCTGGAGAATTTTGGGGTTTTGTAAAAATAAATAAATAAATAAATACATTGATGTTATTGTTGAAAAACTCTGCATCTGTATGACATCATAGCAAGAAGACATTACCGATTCAGACGTACTTGTCAGTTAATTTAACAAAGAGAAATCCAACACAGGCCTGTTCTGTGTACTGTGTATACTTGAGACAAGCCAACCTCTGAGAACTACATTGAAAAGAAATAAATCATTGCAAAAGAAAACGGGAATAGACTTTGCCAGACCGCTGGCGTTTGTCCGTTTTGGATGTGTGTAGTAAAAAAGGTAGAGGAAAATTAGCTCAGCCTCCAACTGCACTTCATTATTGATACAAACCAATAATAAAAGCACATGCCAATCAGTAGACAGTTGCAGTGTTATAATTTCTATAAATAGAAGGCCTCCTCTAAAGTGAGTTCATTTTTAATTAACCTTTAGGATGCTCTGTAGTTGAGAAAATACATCCTCCTAATCCCTATGTAAGGAAATTGTAGATTTTACATCAAGTTTAGCTAAAACCATTCATTAGAGCACATTTAAATGCTCATTCAAAAGGGGCGACCACATGTAAAACCTTCGGCTGACCCCTTAACACTTGCACCTGAAGAGTTCAAGCTGTCCTCTGGTGTGCTAATCCGCCTGAAGTCCTCCTTGAGAGCTCATGTGGCCCAGAGGAGATGGACTGGAGGCAATGAGGCTGACAGCAACAACACAGCTGGCCTTTAAGACCGAAAGTCTTCTCAAAACAAAAAGCCTCCCAACACCCCCCTTCTACAAATCTGATGCTCCCCGCAGAGGAGAAAAGCCCACTTGTCTTATTCAATGTGGTCAGAATCCACACTTACAGGTACTGAGGATCTCGTGAGTGTGTTTCATTGGACAATGGACCACACAAGACTGTTTTGCATTTCCATAAACACGTGAAAAAACTATCACCAGATTAATGTTTAATTTTGCACAAACAAAACTCGGAGTTTGTATTCCACATGCCCATCGACCACTGAAAAATATACACTGGAGACCAAATCATTTGTTTCTCATATTTATATTGTCCTTTCATGTCTGAGGTGAACTCACAAATCTCTCCAATTTTTAGGCAATTGACAACCTGGCAAAGCAGATTCAGCCCACTAATCGAAAACAAATGTAATGAATCGCTCCCCGAGGAGGTGCAATTATCTCAATTATGTTTCCCTCCTATCAGAGCCGAAGTGTGTGGATTAGGAGTGTTTGTAACAAGATAATATAGAGCAAATGTTTGCAAATTCCTCAACATCACTCCTCAGATATTTGAAGAATGAATGAGAACTATAAACTAAAGTCTCTCTGCTGAGGTCCCTGTTTTATTCGGAGTGATATTCTCCTTTGAGCAAGACTTGACACCTTATATAGAGGGAGCTGAAGGTCAAACTGAGAGCCATTTATTAAACGTCAGCGTGGTAAGTGGAGGCGGTGAGAAAATGTCATCCGTTGGGTGTCTTAAATCCTCGATTCCTGTTTCTCCTTTTCTGCTCTGTAGGTTGAGTTTGCATGATGTTTATGGTCGTTGAGGTGGGGAGGGAAAATATGGAGGCCATTTCAGTTTGACAGTGAGATCAGCAAGTGATGCTGGTTGATGTCATGCGCGGGGGCAGAGAGAGGTCTGCTGCCTTTATTGGTTATACATCTCTTCACTTGTCGTCTTTAAAGCACTTATGTAAATCCTTCGAGTATCACGTATCGGCACAGGTATTTGAAAACATACAGCATAACTGTGTCTGAGTCTTGAATTATTTATGCATCTCTGTGTTTGGAAGGTAAATAATTTTTTGGATGGTGTGGTTGATGGGTGTATGTCTTGGACCCGAATGAGTGCTGAGCTGCCTGGCCTGTGGAGCCAAAAGCGCAGACGTGTGATAAGATAGGGACAGTTCAGGGGCCTAAATAGAAAACTTGATCCCTGACAGCGAAAAAGTTGCGAACTTCAGCGAGGGTGCAAGGGCCAAGGTGCCATAATATAGTCCTTCTCTCCAAGGCCAGGTCTGACGCAGGGAGCTTGACGCTCAGCAGGACGGCACAGAGCAGGTCTGTGTGGACAGCCAACAACAGAAACTCTGTCACCTCGCTACACCGCATGGAATCCCCTATGCTGTCACGGGCAGCATCTTACAACAGCTGCATGTTGACTGAGTCCATTGATGAGTAGGCATATTGTGTTTTGTTTTGGAAGGAACAAGCTAAACGTGCTCTTGATGAACTGGAGAAGAAACTGTCAATGTATATTATGTTAGGATGTTTGATACTACTCGTTTTCAGACCGATGCCAACACAAGTAGGGCTCCACTCGAGTAATCACGGATACTGATAACAAGTAGTGTTGTTCCGATACCGATACTGCATTAAAACAGTGGTATCGGTATCGTTGACTACTCACATGTAACATGCCGATACCATTAATTCCAACGCTACTGTAGGACTTTGGATGCAGCATCTTGTGTCTTGCTCGTGCACGACATTCACTGGTATGTGACATGTTGACTGCATGCCGATCTAAGATCCTATTGGCCCTTGAATGCTCTGAACCAATAGCAGGACAGCTTTTTCATGTTGAGGAAAAAAAACAAACTTAAGTATCGGTATAGTATCGGTATAGTATCGGTATCGGCCGATACTGCAAAGCTGGGTATCGGTATCGGTATCGGGGGCCAAAAAACCATATCGGAACAACACTAATAACAAGTACCGATACCAACAGTATTTTAATACATACCCCCCCCCACACCCCCCCCCCCCCCACCACCCCAAAATTAACATTTAATTACAAAAAACAAACAAACAAAAAACAGGCTGATCTATAACAATATAGCATTTTCCTTAAAATCGAATGAAATTTGTGGCAATTTTTCATTATTCTAATTTCTAGTTCCTGATCATAAAATGGCCACAAGAGGGCGGTCAAAAGTACCAATGCGATATCTTGAAATAGGGCCTGAAATCAAACCTAATGTCAATACCTATCAGTATAATAAATACCATAATATTAAAGGGATACTTGACTCATTCAACAATTTTCAGCAGTGAAAGTTCATATTTTGTCCAGAATTAATTTGATAACGTCATTATTTTTCATGTACAATTAATACCTTTAAAAACTATTTTTTTCTTCTTGCTGTCGACTAATAATGACATCACCTGTGCTGAGGAAGTAGGTAACGACCAATCATGGCTCACTTGTTTTCTGGGGTTGGTCAGCAAACACCCATGATTGGTCGTTACCAACTTCCTCAGCACAGGTGATGTCATCATCAGTCGACAGCAAGTAGAAAAAATACTTTTTAAAGGTATTAATTGTACATGAAAAATAATGAAGTTACCACATTAATTATAGACAATATATTCAAAATAATGTTTGGTAGGAAGTAAAGCATCAGTGTAGCTATTCAGAAAAAAAAAAAACAGTTTAAAAGTCATGTGTTACTTGACCTAGTCATATAAAACAACCCAGGCTTTTTGAGCTCATTCAATCCATCTTCAATGATTTAGTCCAGACCTTTACAAAAATGCATTGCCGATCAAAATCAGCTGTAGAGCAGACCCTCACATGAATAGAAACACGATAGATGTACAGACAGTAGACAAGTAGTACAACCAACCACATACACAAATTCTTTGGACCCCCACACAGTTTAATGTCAAAATGTGTGGCATGAGAATGGAAATTGTATTACTGATTTTGTCAATAAACTACAAAAATTTGACTTGAGACTGGATTTCTGTTCTTTCTTTTTTTTCTTTTTTTTTTTGGTACAGTTCAGAATGTTTTTAATTATTTGTATTCACTTAATCAAACTTTTATCAAATGTCAAATTACCTCTTTGATGGGACAATTTTGTCGGATCCTTGCATAAAAGTAGATTAAGTGGAAGTCAACCTTAAACATTTCTTGACAATAATATCTTATATGTGACCTCACTAGTCTAAACACGACATTCCAGCCATTTCTAGCCATCTCAGCGGTGGCCATTTTGCCACTCGCTGTCGACTGAAGATGATATCAATGTTGCTCATAAGGGCACAGGCAACGACCAATCACAGCTCACCTGTTTTCTGAAGCTGAGCTGTGATCGTGTAGTTGTTACCTAAGCAAAATTGATGTCATCGTCAGTCGACAGCAAGTGTCAAAATGGCCGCCTGAGATGGATACAAATGGCTGGATTTTGCTGCTTAAAGCATAGAATACCACATTTAGACTAGTGGTGCTGCATGTAACATATTATTGTCATTTTTTTATTTCGGGTTGACCCTTTAAGTTCCATAAACATAAATGTAAAAATGATTTCCGAGGGTGGCCTTCACACTGTGAAGAATATTTGTTTTGTTGTGATAGATTTACTTCCTCCTTGTGAGGTCCAGCTCACGTCAGATCTCAGATGCCAGCATATACTGATTAGTTGCTATCAGTTTTTTCATGTTCCGGGGATGTGAAGAGCGAGAGCCCGTGGCATATCTGCGGATCTGAACTGTGTAAACTCATCAATGTGGGTCATAGCGAAACAAACTCACTCCCTCTAGTGTACTTTTGAGGAGAAGATGGCGCACAGATTTGTCTCACCGTTCTAGTCGGCAGGATGAGTCAGATAATGTCATCATGCCATGATGCCATCATGGCTGCTCATCTCTATCAGAAGAAATAATACATTGTTCTCATGTTTTCAAGATTTCGGATGGTCACACTATCTACAGCATCTACCTGTAATGATAAACAAATACAAATTTATTTTTGGTTGCAACTCTTCAAACTTAGACCGATACACCTGTCTTATATTGGCTCGAATTACTGAAGATACGTCCAGCATAAAATAATTTACACATTCAAAGAACCAAAAAAGCTGCCGTGCGGTTTAAGCTGTAGCTATGTGTTTGTGTTGAATGTTTGCTGAGTTGCTAAGAGAGGCTTTGTTGACTGTGTAACACTGGCCTCGCTCCAAGGCACCAACCTGTTATACGCACGCTGAACCCTGTGTAGCTGTGACATCATTACATCATTCAATTATTGATTCCATTCTAGAATATAAACCATATAATTGATTGATTATTTAATCAGGGGTTGTAACTTCTCCAACCTCATCCAACATGTTTGGGATAAACCAGAACAAAGTTTGTGACCCTTGTCCAAAATCGGCTGCCTTTGACTTCACAAATAGTCTTCTGGGATTGTGGATATAAATTCCCACAGATGCACTTGAAATTTTTGTAGAAAGTCTTCCCAAGAGAACTTAAGGTTTAATGGTGGCCAAGATGTGACCAACTTCATATTTAGAGCGGTGCCTTGAGATGCGAGTGACCTAAGTTATGAGTTGTTAGAGATACTCCGAGCCGTCGTTCAGACATTTTTATTTTTATTTTTTGCTTTGACTTGCAAGGCTCAAAATAAGCGGTTTTGCATCATAGTTTTTGGCTCAAAATGCTAATTGCTAAGCTAACCTAAGACTTACCCAACGAGCGTATTTAACACAGGAATTAAGCGTTTGGGGTGATTTTACTTTTCACAGATGTCTGGATGAAACCGCGTTAAAGTGGAGAACATCCAAATTTGAACAACAAAATGCGTGGCAGATTAATAAGTGTCTAGACTACTGCAGAGAGAAAATATACTTGCTTAACAGAACTGGAACCGGAAATTATTTACGTTATGCCAAACGTCAGCCAGTAAGAGTGGCCTATAAAATAGTAGAAAATATATATATTTTAATCAATAATATATTTTTTTTCTCACAATAAAGTCCTGTTTTATTTTGAATTGTGAGGTTTGCAAAATAATTGTTCTGAAATTACATTACCCATATTTTTTATTATAAAAAATAAATTTATCTTTGCTTTGAGACAAGAATATACAGTTTGCTGTCATACACAATGTGAATTTAAGCAAAAGCGCTTGAGCATATAAAAAAGAAAACCAATTATTCATTCAATTTTTCCTTAAAACCCTTGCTTCAAGATTAACCTGCTAAAAAATGAGACACAAAATTAGAAAATTGCTCTTCAAATGAAGTCGTTGATTTGCAAAGCTGCTCCATAAAAACAACAAATAAATACATGAATAAATAAATAAATAAATAAATAAAGAAAGAAAGAAAGAAAGAAAGAAAGAAAGAAAGAAAGAAAGAAAGAAAGAAAGAAAGAAAGAAAGAAAGAAAGAAAAATTCAAGCCTTGACGTAAAAAAAATAAATAAAAAAATGTAGGTTTGAGTGCTGTATTGTGGCAGTAAATTCAACTCAACTCAGTTCACAACATAACCTATCTTTGCCTTAGGAAAGGCCACCGAGCTAATGTTACATAGCCATGTCACAGAAACCTATTTTTTTTAATCCTTGAATTGAAAAAAAAAAAAAGACTGATATTACTGAGTCAGGTGTGAAACTCCTTTTTTTTTGTATGTCTCTATTCTATAATGTCTGTGTTTTACTGCCCCCATGTGGCCAAGACTCATACACCAGAAGGAGCAGCACAAAGTCCATTGAACTGAAGCAAATAATGTGTCAAAAACACTTTAATTTTTTTTACAAATTATCGCATTATTGTGTGTTTTTATGAACTACAATATTGTATTTTTCATATTTAAAAGATGTTTTGGGGCGGCTGGATCAGTGAATGGAATTTCTATTCATTTGAAATGGGAACTATAATTTGACATACACGTGTTTTCAATTAATTAACCTTGTATCTCAAGGAAACACTGCATCTCAATTCCAGTGTATCTCAATACCACGATAAGCAAAGAATGGCCTCAAGAACTTGCACCATCACAGAACTTCATCACATGTACAACTGCAATAAACAATCGCAGCAAAATCCAGCTAAACTTGACTTCTTTCGTGTGCTCTCTGCACGAGTTTTTCTTGGCAGTCGGAGGCAAGTTGCATCAAGCCATCAACTCTTCCTGCCAGCTGGGCGCCTCTCACTCCCCACTGTTAGTGATTGATGACCGTTGCATGAACATGACCACTGAGGAGCACTCTCTGCACTGCCCAACACCAAACACTGCAGGATTTGTTATGATAGGCAGAAACCTAATTAGACTCACTTGCCAATAGATGAGAGATTTATAAAGCAAGAAATGTATAGGCCTATATTATGAACTAAAGTTACTCAACAACCAATCAGGTTGCAAAAGGTAGCATACATCCTGATATGCTACCTTTTGCAACACACCTGTGACCCGGTGACGTGGTATAAATGACGGATGATCTGATAAATTTAATTTGTTTTGATCAAATTTAGCCTACATTTTCCATGTTCATCATTTGTTTCGGACGTGGTTTGAGAACTTCTATTTGGCCTACTACAACAGTATTACAGACCACTAAAATAGGTGATCCTGGGTCACCAAAGCAATGACATATATGTTATTCTAAATTCGAGAAGCCAGTACACCATCCAAATGGTTTTTAAACTGTTATTGTACACTCAAACGTTGGACATAATGGTGCTTTAAAAGATTAACTTTCCATGTGCAGCGTTCATCCCTTAGCCTGGCTACAATTCAACTGTGTTGCCAACTGTGGCCATTATATTTGATTTTATTGACCATAATGACAACATTACATTTATTGGATTTGCTTCAGTAAAAATATTGTTTCACAGGCTGAGCATGTCTATGGTCCAGGGTTTTAAGAAAATACACTCAAGAGTTTGTGTGTGAATACGGTTTGCTTTCACTGCAAATATTGGCTTTAATAATGTTGGTAAATATGGTGTCATGCCAAATTATTTGTCCTGGAATTATTTGGTGGAAATGCCTGAAGATGAAAACTCGAGACAGCTCAGAGAGATAACAAAGAGGTAGAGACTGTGGGAAGGTAAGACAGTGTTAGTCATGCCTTTCTGTCTGTAGACCTTTTGTATGGTGGCGGGAGGGAGGGGAAGATGCAGCGCAGCATAATCTACATTGTTTGAAATCCTTCTTGGGTCTTGGCAGACGAGTCACAGGCCGGTGTGTCCATGTGGGTGACTGCAAATGAAACATTCTCTCCTGGGTTCACGATAAGGTTTGTCTTGACTCATCGCCTGTCGTTGCATAAAACTCTCACGCTGCTGTGAAGCAGCCCACTCTGCTTTTACGTTTTCAGGGTTGAAAACTCCCTCACCTCAAGTCTCTTCTTTCCCTAATCCACCTCTCGTAAATGCGCGGCAACCTTTGCACAGTATGTGACTCGTGAGCGTGGCTGGAGTGTTTGTTTATTTTTACTTCTATCAAAAATATATACTGTATATTTTTTTTAAATCATTGGGTTATATAGGGAACAGGCCACAAAAATGGTTCAAATTTGAAAATTTGGGGAATGATTTATGTTGGTCTATTTTACTATATCATAAAAATCTAGCATTTGAGCAGGAGTATGTATGTACATAGGTATTTTTGACATTTAAGTCCTTCTAAAGTGAGAATAAATATGTCTTCGAGTGTATTTACAACCATGCAAAATATAAATGATTTAAAATATAGCCAAAAGAGGATTAAAAAATGTGAAAAATCAAGTAAAATTCCGTCCTCATTGCTCTTCCATCTTTCTCTGTATGACGTATGCGCACTCATGGCTTACAATCAGGTGCTCTGAAGCCCCCGTGCCAAGCAGAATCCCAGTCCACACACTGACTGTCAAGTCAGACTTAAAAAAAAAAAAAAAAAAAGTGTGTCTTCCGTCATTACATGGGTGATGTATGCACACTCACGGTCAACAATGAGGCACACAAAAGAGCATCAGACAGTTGCTGCTCATTCACAACGCTGAATAGTTTCGATCCTAAACCCAGTCGGGCTCTGAGATCTGCAGACTTGGCTCAATTAGTGGAACTCAGAGTTCAAAGTAAACATGGTGAAGTAGCATTTAGTTGTTATGCTGCACACAATTGGAATAAAAGTTAAGTCAGGTTAAAAAACTTTGTTTTGTTTCCCCCTGCACCTTTGATTATCTTTTTTTTTCTGTTAATGTGTTTTAACGTCAATGTATTTTGTTTTAGTATTTTTATTTTTATTCTCTCTACTTTGCTTCTGAATGTTGTCAATTGTTGTCTTTGTTGATGCTTGTACGTGTCGTTGAGTAACCTTGCGTCTGAAATGTGCTAGAGAAATAAAACTGACTTGCCTTGCCTAAAGCAGCTAAATCGACATATTCTCCAAATAAGAAAAGCATTTTCAATGTATATAGGTATAGCTAACTTTCCAACTGCATGTCACTACCGTGCTTGATAACTGTTGACGCAAACGAAGGTGATTAAGTTCTTCTATAGTCGGGGAGGGGTGATCCATGTGCATCCCTGGACCTTGTTTTTTGCCTCTCACCAGAAAAAAAAAAATCTGTAAAGCTAAAATGGTGAAAACAGCTACAAGTTCAATCTATAACTCCAAAGAGTATATATTTTATTGTTTTCAGTCTTTGCACCTTTACAACAATTATCTTCAAACATGTAGATTGTATTTAGAAACAAACATCTGAATTCATTTTGCAGGGTCTTTTACGCATTAAGTGCATTTTGTTTTTATTTGGTTAAAAGTAAAACGTAGATTGATGTTGAAAATACCACTCAACAGCAAACGGGACATACTGCAATGAAGTGAAACTGCACACAAGCGTGTGCTGACTATTTATGTGCATGTCTTTCTATCCTTGGTGAGATATGTTCTCCTTGGGAAGCAAACTGCCCAAGGTCACACTTACATCTGAAGGGTGACCAAATGGGAACGCAAACAGTGATTATAAGGCTCGAATTACGAGCTAAAGTGAATTGGAGTACTGCATTTTGTGTGTTCTGTGTCTGCGCCTGTTTGCTTGCATTGTGTTTCAACACTCTCGTGGTCTTTTTCTGTTTCACCGGTTTTTGTTTTTTTGTTTTTACACAGTCGAAAATACAACTGAACTGCACAGTAAATTGCCAAGGGCACTTTAAGACGACTGATAAACGAAAATAGTCCTTCACAAGGTGATTGGAAGATGTGGTATTCTGAGCTATTCTCACAAACACATTATTTTATCATAATTGTTACAGTACATAAATGATTATAGATACAATTTTAAATACAACTAAGTGTCAGAAGACCAACTGCCTGAAAATATTTCTGACTGTGGCCAATGTTGCTTGTGATGAGATTAATCAAACTAATCCCGTTGAGAAATATGCATGTGATGGTCAAATACATTATTTAAAATTGGGTAATAGTTCAGAAAATTGGCCCAACATTGTCAGTATCACTCTTAATGAATAAAAGAGGTATTATATCTGGTCTGGCTGAATTAATTTGTATATATAAAAAAAGTAATTACATGCTTCATCAATCAGATAAACATGCCATACAATATCAATTTTATTTTTTTAAATTTAAATGCTAATAGCGTATTTTTCAAATGAGTGAAGGCACCACAACCTGGTGCTGTGGTGTGCCATATTCCCTCAGGGATTGAGGTTATCGCACAGAGGGGCTTTCTATGCAGCACACGGGTCTCTTCAGCTCATGTTGATTTAGTAAATTATGTGGGATGTCAGGGCCCAACCGCAACTTATCCTCGGGGGAGGAGACGAGGGGGACACAGAGTGGCTTCAACTCTGAGAGCAAAATAGCACAATCATCATCACAGTCAACTGTCATACTTGCAGATTGTCTTCTGAAGGAATATAATAATTGTCGTAATTTACAATAAGGCCGCACATTCTTTGTTTTGTTTTATGAATCAGATTATTGGGACTTTTTACAGATTCATCATCAGAAAAGAACAGGAAGAGAGACATTAACTCATTCACTCCCAACCGTTTTCACTTCAGTGTTTTCCTGGATTTTGATTGATTTTGCAAGGCCCGCAAAATATTATGTTCTATTGCTATAAAGATATGGAACCTACCAAAAGAGAGATTAGCGTCTCTTCTTTTATCAGGAAAAAAGTATATTCCTATCTGTTTCTGCTTTGCAGCAATTAACAATAGAACATAGCTAAGTTTCATCATTATTCACAAATCTGCTTAGAACTGTGGGGGAAATCAGCTTGTTTTAACATGGCCTGGTTGATCTCTTATACTCTGCTGCCACTTTTCTGTAGTAGAGGGACTGCATCAAAGACTTCTCTATGCTCTGGCATAAAAAAACAAAACAAAAAACCGTATAAATACGTCTTTGGGACACGTAAAACATTTAAAATATGACATATTTATACGTTTTTGGGAGCTAATGAGTTAAGTGTGATACACAAACGTGATAATCCGGACACATTTCAAGAGAATGTAAACATTTTGTTTACAATAATATGTTGTGTGTAGTCTAAGCACAGCATTCTGATCAGTATTGCGTTTGTGGAATTTGAGTTAAGCAGCAAAATCCACCCATTTTTATCCATCGCAGGTGGTGGACACTTTGCTATCAAATGTAAATAACATCACAGTTGCTCAGGCCTCAGGTAGCAACCAATCACGGCACAGCTTCAGAAAACAGATGAGCCTTGATTGGTCACAGCCTTGGTTGGTTGCTTTTCATCAGGGCTGAGCTGACTCACAAAATCCATAGACATGAGTGGAATTGCACTTTCTCTGCACATGTGCTGTAACATGAGCAATTTGTAGCGTGATAAAGTTCATAGCAAAAAAACTGGGATATTTTCAATCATGTTGTTGGTGCACCAGGTGGCTGGAGGAGGCCAATCAGAGTCCTGCAGGGCAAGTGGCTGTATGGTATGCCTGCGGCTGCTTACGGTTGTATGTGCTGCAGCCTGCTCATAGGCAGGGAGCAGACTGCACACCTGTGGCCCCTTTGCTTAGTTCGGTTTGCTTTGACACCTCACATGCTGTCTCCTTCAACAACAGATCTTTCAACTACGAAAGATCTGTTGCCCATGCACCGCCACCTGTTAAGCAAACTCCTTCTCATTTTTCGACATCCCCCTTTGTGTGTTTAAAACCGAGGGCAAAGTCCCAAACCTTTTCTGTCATTACTTTTTATTTCGCCTGCACCGATTTGGCAAAGCAAACACAAGAACGTGCCTCAAAAGTATGTAACCTCAAGCAAACTGTGCTACACCCAATTCTTGGACACCGAGTTTGTCAAGGAGTGTGTTGAATTATGGGTGACTCAGCTTTTTGCTTGATGCGTACACCAACGACCCAGTTCAATCAACTTTGTTCAAACAGATCCAATCTCACACGCCGAAAAGTCACAACAATTGTTTAATATGAATTTTATTTTTAAGTATTTTGTTCCTCAGCAATCCACAAATCATCAACTTCATTAAGCCTTGACAGTGATGAACATCGGTGGAAACGATGGGCGGTGATAATTATTATTGGGACAATTTGTTTTCACACTTACAGCATCAGACTTCTGTAATACGGGATAATAACAACAAACAAAATAATATATTCCAACACAAGAGCTTTGTCAAATATTGCTGTGTATAAAATATCATGTATTCATTGTAGATTAGGATCCCATTGTTCTTGCATTTAGTAATACTGTTCATACCGATTTTTTTCAGTGGTTAGATCTATCTATCTATCTATCTATCTATCTATCTATCTATCTATCTATCTATCTATCTATCTATCTATCTATCTATCTATCTATCTATCTATCTATCTATCTATCTATCTATCTATCTATCTATCTATCTATCTATCTATCTATCTATGCTAGCTAGCTAGCTAGCTATCTAGCTACCGAGCTAGCTACCTCCTTCTATCCATCTATCTATGCAGATTCTGCATTAATGCAGATGCGAAACAGAGCTGCCTGTCAATCTATTGCTCTATTTTCTCTCATTTGTGAAAAAGACGTATTAATAAGGCCACAGCTAGCTCCGATCAGCCCCCTCAAGAATGGCATTATGGAACATGCTCGCACTAAATGTCCCTGACCTTCCCCAGGATATGGTCAAAGTTCTGCCGGAGGCGGGAGATGCAATTCTTTCTGACAGGGGGCTCTGCCAGACGTTCTCAGAACACTCTCACAAAATGTTAGGGTCTTCCAGGTCGCTTGGGTATCCTCCCGTATGATCGAAGCTAACACATCACCGGTGGGTGAACGACTGAGGGTGTGAGCCCTCCATATGCCATCATTCATTTCACCTGGTATTCTCTTCCCTTTGTGTTCAATATAGTTATAAAAAAAAATGTTTCATGGCACAGTCAACACATTCAAATTGTTGTAGAAACCTTCACCGCTTGTTTTGATTTTGTTTGAAGGCATCTCCACAAGTCCCTGATGTTCCTCTGGATCATCCACCTGGATTCCACAGTGACCCTTGCATGTCACCTCTGACCTCTTATAGAGTGACTGATCAGTCTGTTGTCCGCCGGTGTTAACCTGATGTTTAGATAGACTGCCTGCTTCTCAAAACAGGGAAAACATGACAGGGCAGGTCACCAAAGGGAGATGAAAACAAAGAGTCGGGTTTCACAGAGCCTCTATCAATCAAACATCTTACAATCACACTCACACGACCCACAGGAATCCCAGCGGCTTCAAAGGGACACATGGGAGGGATTTTTCCAACATTCACAGAATGGCGTTGTTGTTGATCTGTGTTGGTGTTTATTGTCCTACTTGACAATCTGAGAAGGTAACCAAGACTTTGGTGTATTTACCATTGTGGAAGCAATGGAGCAATGCAGGGTTTTTTTTGGTCTTCCTTTTCTGTAATATAATAAAACAAGCATGGGCAGGTTCCAGGACATTCCCAGACATAAATCAGGGGAAATTGATTTTGTTGAATGAAAAAAATGTCTGTAGCCTGACACAGAAAGAAGACATACTAGATCAGGGGTCACCAACCTTTTTGAAACTGAAAGCTGCTTATGGGGTACTGAATCTGAATCTGAATTCTGTATCGATATCCAAAATATAACACTTTCTTTTTTATTTTAGTGTTTACATTTTCAAATGACCACTTCTAGGAAATCACAATGTCCCATCACTGGTAAGCTATTATTAGGCCAAGACTGTGTTCTACTCATGTGGTGCCTGAGGCCTCTCTGGTTACCATGTTACAGACCCCATGTACTAACTAGATCAACAAAAAACTTGAGGTTTATGAAGTCAACTTGTTTGCTGGTGAGCAGCAGCTCAACAATCCACTGTTCAAGTCTTAAATCTGCTTAGGAAGGTGTATAAGTACGTTTAAACCTTGGGCTGATTGTTGTGAAATAGCTAAAACTCTTTAAGCGCTGTTCTGAATACCGGAATATAATCACACATCTTTTATGCGGGATTCTGTTGTTATATTTGTGGTAGAAATGCTCGATACCTTGGCAAGGACTCGGCTTTTAAGGATTCAATAAGGTTGATCTCACGGCTTAGAAGCTATTCTAGGTGCGTCTGTTCGATGTCAACATCCTTTTGGAACAGCTGGTGGCAGTGTCTCGAGTTGTAGTAGTGTACATCTTGTATGTGTGGCGGCCATCTTACGTTGCCATTCGCCAAGCTTGAATACATTGATTTCTCTGTGGCGTTTTCATGTTATTTTCTGACTCTATGGCAAAATATGGCACAGTGTGTCTACACACACACGTACAGTATATGCATGTATATAAGTCCGTACGTCTGGTGCTCAACCCACCGGAAATACATAAGAAGAGCAGAGTTTGTGTGTGTGATTAAATTGAAAATTCTTCTTATGACATTAGCCACCTTCAATCTACTACCTAGCCGTGTGGCCTTACCTCAGCTGTGCACCTGTCTTTAGCATGCAGCTGTGGGTAGGCGGGTCTTGGCTACTAGCGGAACATTCCACAGGAGAAGTCACCCCATTAATCCCCTGAGTTTAGACCCGACATTCATCTCCATCTCACCCTTCCTTTAATACATTCACCATACCTTGCCTCTCTCTCTCTCTCTCTCTCTCTCTCTCTCTCTCTCTCTCTCTCTCTCTCTCTCATCATCATCATTGCACCTTCTTCACATCTTAACTGGGATATTGCTATGTCAAAGCTGGACACTGTGAGAACGAGATTAAAGGACAAGTAACCCCCACGTGCACACCTAGCCTCCAGCTAGGCCAAGACGGGATCTTTTAATCTCCCAAAATATTCGGCAATGAAAGCAAATATTGTTATGTTCAACATCTGAAGGTTAATTTTGAAAAAGCTAAGATACATGAAACTGTGGTCATTTTTGTTTCAATATGTGAATGTCCACATTTAATGAATGCGGTTTTCAGCATGAAGAGGTCATTTACACTTATTGTTTAATTGCCTTTATCAGTCTCCCACTGTCACAGCTCACCGTCTGCTATATGTGATTTGAACCAAATCCTCTTTACTGGTCTCTTTACATCAGCGCTCTCACATTCTTCCGCACCAAACTTGTCCAACCACGGACCTTGTTTTGTGCACCGAGACCCAGTAAGCAGTCAGGGATTTGGTTCACGTTTAAAACAACAATGCCAAAAATATTATTTTCTAGGGCCCCTGACAGTCATGCACCCTTGTAATCGACATCACTTTTCTCCCTCTTATCGTGCCCTAGGGTACAGTCACGATGGAACAAAAAAGGGCCTTCCCCAAACTCTTCCCACAAAGTTGGAAGCAACATTTCAAAAGAAGAAGAAAAATATGACTAACTGCAGGGGTCGTCCGAATTACAAAAACACAAGTTTAGAGAAGCTTGCTTAATTCTCCTTGTCTAAAATTCCCGACATTTTGACGTCCCAGAGAAAACAACCTTAATGACCCTTCAACCTTTCGCCTGAAGTAATTTGACCATCCATGGATTTTGCTGTATTCGTGCCAACTAGGACTAGAGGAAGTGAGTGAATGAGTGACGTGGCCTTATAGGGTCAATAGCTCTCCACACAGAAAGCTGACACTCATTTAAAACCAGAACATTTTTTATTTTAAGCAGCAGTGCTAACTTGTCCGTTGCCTCTATTACGTATAATTTGGTCCATTGAGCACTGTTGTCAAATCTGAATCCACAAACACAAATCAGGTCGTCACATTCATTCAACATCATTCTCTACGCTGCTTCCTGTAATGCAATATTATCAATTAATTTTTGTTCAAGGTCAATTTTGGTGAGGGAAGCTAAAAATAGTGGAGAACATGTAGATGCTCATGGGATTGGGAAAATCCACAAATTAAACAGAATGTTTAGTTAAAGGGGAATTCAACCCAAAAAATGTTTCTTGACAATATGTTCTATGCAGCCCAGTCTAAATATGGTACTCTGGTTAATATTGCGTTTGTGGAATATGAGTCAAGCAGCAAAATCCACCGGTAGCAGGTTTTTATCAGTATCAGAAGGTGGCCATTTTGCCACTTGCTGTCAACTGAAAATGACATCACAGTTGCTCAGGTATCAGTTAACAACCAATCACAGCTCAGCTTCAGAAAACAGATGAGCTGTGATTGTTCGCTGCCTGAGCCCTGAGCGACTGTGATGTCATCTTCAGTCGACAGCAAGTGGCAAAATGGCCACCCCCTGGGATGGATACAAATGGCTGAATTTTGCTTCATAACTCATATTCCACAAATAATATATTAACCAGAATGTCATTTTTAGACTAGTGAGGTCACATATAACATACTATTGTCAGGAAATGTGACTTCTACTTTAATATGTGGCCCGCTATTTGAGGGCAACCAATCCAGGTGTACTACACAACTACACCTCTTGCCCAAAGTCAGTTGATTCACCTGCAACCCGAATGACAACACTATAATGAATGACAGTACTGACATAATTTTAATAAACTAGAAACACATCTCAGTATTAGTCCAATGAAACAGCATATTATCTTTATTACCTGCTCCAGCAAGTGCCAGTGTTCTATGATGCTTACCGGACTCTTGAACCATACCAGGTTGTCAGTGTGAAGAATGGTGAGTCCCAAGTTGTGCTGGCACTGTTTACCCACAGACCAGAGCCCCTCTGAGGGCCCTGGGGAAATAACAGTCAGGCCAGAGACTATTAAAGCTCTGATGGCTTTTGACAGTAATTTCTTCATGAGTTTCACAGCTCATGGAGCAGGCCAGCGGTGAGATCGGGTGCCTGCTCTTGTCCATTAAAGCACACAAACTGTGCCCACAAATCCCACTCAATAGTATCTCTGTGCTAAGGAGGTTTGTTTGTGCTTGTGTGACGAAGAGAGGTGTGAAAAAAAAAAAAAGGTCGAAGAGTTGGGGAGGGGAGACCTTGCCAATTGTGCAAGCCAAAAAGTATGGACAGTTTTCTTCATCAGTTCAGGCACGAATCCAAACCACGGGAACACATAACCATATCTTGACACGCAGCCAACTCGTAAAAGGTGTTTATGTGCATCTCAACCCAAACGGAGAAGAAATCATGGTTGACAAGACTTAAGCTTTGTGGACGAAGTAGAAATCCCGGACTTAAGTTTGAGGAAAACTTGCTGAAACGTAATTATGAACAAACAATGAGATGTTGCAAGAAACCACAATACATTAACTGATTACATGGCTGTTTGGAAAAGGCAAATGTTGTTCTGGACATTCAGATTCATTTAGGCCCTAAATGAATCTGAATGAAATTTTAGGGTGACCAGGCATCATGACTTACTGGACATTTTGTTTTGAGCCTTGTGTCTCGAGTGACGGCATTTTTTGCTTGCCGCACTTTTACACAGCCCTACATCCAGTTTGTTTGGGCCATTTATATGTCAATCACAGAGTTGTCATAGCGATTCATATGATAAACCTATTAAAAATGAATTTAACTGTTAAATTCCTTCATATTTGCTTTCATATGTTCTCATTTTCATCATCATCTGATCGCTAGCAGGCACATATTCGTTATACTGGAAATAGAATCACTTCCTGTTTCTGTTTCTATGGATTATGGGAAATGTAGTCCTACTAGCCTGCTGGTCAGACCCAAAGCAAGCTTAGCTTTTCTGACAGCATATTTCCAATGTTACAATGCGGGTCCAGTATAGGGTGGCCAGGCGTCCTGATTTAGGCAGGACAGTCCTAATTTTCAGTGATGCGTCCTGCGCAACCCTGAGTAGGATGCTGGTTTGTGGTTTGTGTTTGTGGTTGAGTTTATGTGACCCAACATCAGCCCCACCCCATGTTTGTCACAACTGGTCTGTTATTGGCCAAGAATGGCTTCAGTTAAAACTCTCGTATATCATTGGTTCAATAAATGTAAACAAAGCTCCACATGTGGCTATCAGACTACGTCATATCCTCGCCGTCTTCTTTGACAGCATCGGCAGCAAAAAGGCAGCGCTCGCATAAATGCCAAAACACTGGAAATATTTTAATACTGAATGGACGAAAGAGCACAATTTTCTGCCCAAAAGCAGTCGAGACTCGTTTCACGGTTTCTGCACGATTTGCCGGTGTGATGTGGATGTGAGCAATCAGGACAAAGCAGCCATGGAACGTCACGCGAGGATGGAAAAACATAAAAGCAAGAGGCGACCAGCAGGTGCATCATCATTGAAGACATTTTTTTCCCTTGGGTTTGCTTTTCAAAATAAGTTATGTTTTGTAGCACTTTGCACTTTTACAGAAGTAAGTCACTGCTTAGTGGTTTAAAAACATGGTACGGTAAACTAAATAAATTTTTAAGAAGAAGTTTGACTTTTTATTGATATTTTTACAATTTAGTTACACAAACATAATCTATAAACCATGCAAAGCTTTATTGTTAATCAAAATACACAAGTGCAAGTCTGATGTACAGTGTTCCCTCATTTTTCGCTGAGGTTAGGTTCCAAAAAATACCCGCAATAAAGTAGTTATATTAATATTTTACATCTATTATAAATGTTTTAAGGCTCTAAAACCCCTCACCACACAGTTTATAAATTTTTCTCACCGAGGCATTTGCATTTTCTCACATTTCTCTTGTTTAAACATTCTCAGTGGTCAAACCTTCATAAATTTTATGAAATAGGTACATTACTGTAAAAAAAAACAAAAAAAATGCATGCAAAATTAAGAACGTTTGTTTATTTTGCAATTTACATTGAAGAGCTAAAACACTCAAACATGTAATTGGATTTGTTTTTTGAGGCTTGATAAAGTTCTTAAGGAGTCCATAGGTTAACTAATAATAAAATAACTAATCTCCCATCTCAACGAAGATCACTGGGTCGGATTATAACACAGAAAGAAGACTACTTTGTTTATCAAAAATGAGATGCTAAAGACGACTGAACAGGTCAGTCTGAGGTCATTGACTCACCTATAGAAGACTTTCTGTGTGAAAAGTCCCAGTTTAGCACTTAGCAGCCTCACATAATCAGGTTGGAACAATGTCCCACAGTGTAATATGTCATGACTGCTCTGAGCTGACTGTTCTTCTTTAAGAAAGAGCCCATTCAACCACTTGCATGTAAGTAAATCTTATGCAAATACACACATTCACTCACACACGCTGGGTCATGCATCATATTTTAAATGGGCACTTATTACCCTATTAGGATTGGTCCATCCATCTATCCTCAATTTACATTGGAAACCTGTGATGAGCACAGAATTTTTTTTTTTTCCTTTTCAATTCTAAAATGTTGCCTTGGGGGAATTGGCAAGCTGTTGGAAAGTAGGATGATACACGACCTTTGCTATGTATGACTAACACTTGGCTTCTCAGGACTGTGTCAACAAGGTGTTTTATTGAATAGAACACGCGGCATCAAAAACATAGCAATTATGTTACAGAGGTAAATAAAGTCAAGAAGTCTAATTATATTAGATTGACACACACACAAAAACATTACCCAATGTAATTAGCAGTCGGCCAGACATGCACACAAACAAAATATGTATAAAACAGTTCTTTATTTCTAATAAACAAGAATACATGGGAATGTGCAGCATGTTTCTCATGGTTAGTGTTTGAAACAAGCTGCCGTTAATGACACAGGAAAAGATATTACCTTCCAAATGAATTTGTAACCTGCGAGAAAACTACAGCTTTTTACACAAGAGGAAAAGTCCACATAGAAAGGGGCACAATATGAAACATCAAACATGAAAACTTGTACAACTCAGACACTCAAAGGACACATACATTGTATGTGTTAATAACGTTTTTTTTTTTTTTTTTTTTTGCTTGTCAGGACACAAAAAAAGCTAACTACAACATTCACAGATTCAGCAGTCTGTTTAAATACCTTATTTCTACAAAGTGAATTTACATTTTCCTTAAAGTACAAAGTGCAAATACTATGGTTTTCGTTGTTGCCGAATGGTGAGGGCGGAATGTCCGTGCGGAAGTGGGATCCTCCGGTGCTCTTTTAGCCTTGTTTCTTCGAGGATTGCTGATGACGGCAAAGATAAATCACATTAGTTTGATGCATGGATTTTTTTTGTAACAAGATTTGTTTTTACCCACTGTCTACTTGTGCCTAATCTGTCAACAATCTCATAAGGTTGTTTATGACCTCATTTGCTCCCAAAAATGTATAAACACGTTCTAGTTTAAATATTGCTATGGTCCCAAAAACGTATATATACGTTTTTTATTTATTTATTTATTTTTTTATTCTAGAGCAAACAGAAGCCTTTGATGCAACTTCTGACCTGAAGAGGTCGCTTAAAGCAATGGTAGTTATTACAAAAAACGGCCAGCAGGTGGCAGCAGAGATCAACCAGGGCCATGTTGCAAACAAGCACTTACCCCCAGTGTTTTCAACAGGTTTGTGAATAATGAGGAAACTTAGCTATATTCTAATGCTAATTGCTGCAAAATGGAAACAGATAGAAATATACTTCTTGTCCTGATGAAAGAAGAGACTCTAATCTTTCCTTTGGTAGGTTCCATGTTTTTATAGCAATAGAATGATAACCAAACAATGCATTAGGGGAAAAAAAAATAAAATAAAATGTTCCTGACCTAAGCTGTCAAAAACGGTTAGTGTTAATATGAGGAAGGAATTGGGGGCAAGATGAATAGTCGACTTACAAGTCTACTGGTAGATAAGCCTTCTCCTGTTTTGGCCCCTGTAAGACAAAGAGTGACAGGAACTTTAAATGGCATTTGTAAGGAGGAAATACTTCATGTCAAATCCTTCCGCCTACACAAAGTGCAAATTGACCCTTCGCTAACCTCCAATCCCCTTAGTTACTGTTGCTAGGCCTTATCACAATGATTTACACGGTGGTATTTCCCAGCTCACCTTCTTCCTTGGTCACCCCCAAGCAGCCCATCAGCTCCTGCAGGGACAGCGCTTTGTCGTTGCTGATGTCGCAATACTCCACAAACTTCTTGACGCACTTCTTGGGTTTGGATTTCTTGCGCAGGAAGCGTTTGAATGGCTTGATCTCCTTCTTTCCAATGTCACCGCTGGAGTTTTTATCCAGCTGGCCAAAATACCAGTGGACCACCCTCTCCTCTAGTGTGTGGTTGGGGTCGGGCTCCACCACCCTAGAAGATAAAATGATCAGACTGGTATCTACATCACGACTCAGCTTGCCAGTTGTAATGCAGTATGTAGTACATACACATGTATTTATAGCGGAATCTCTCAAAGCTGAATGGCCCTGAGGTAATATAACTCGAAATTTTGACATAGGAAAACGTGCGTCCATGCTGTTGAGAGTTGTGACCATATCTCTCATTTAAGAGAGTTAAAGAAGAGTCACTGCTCCTCTCCTTGAGGAGTCGTTTTGATGAAGTTGAGAGGGTTGTTGTTTTTTTGTTGTTTTTTGTGAGTGTAAGTTTTTTTGGGTTTTTTGGTTGTTGTTTTTTTGGTGGGTGTGAGCTTTATTTGCTTAATGTGAGAGGATTTTGGTGCTTTAGGAAGAGGGTTTGTGGTGAATAAGGAAACTTGTGACATTAAGTCTGAATTTATGTAAGAGTTTTTGGTTGTGTGAGAGTTTTTTGTTGTGGATGAGAGTGTTTTGGTGTTGTTTTAGTAAAAGGGTTTCTGGTGAATAGGAAAACTTGTGACATTAAGTGTGAGAGTTTTTTTTTTTATTAGTGTGAGTTATCATGTGTAGTAGTTTTTTTTTTGTATGTGTAAGATGTGTAAGAATTGTTTTTCAGAGTGTGAGAGGGGTTTTGGTGTTGTTTTAGTAAAGGTTTGTGGTGAATAACAAAAACTTGCGATTTTAATTGCGAGTTTTTTTCTTGTGTCTGTTTTTGTTGTTTTTTTTGCTGTGTGTGAGAGGGATTTTGGTGTTTTAGTAAATGTTTGTGGTGAATACCAAAAACTTGAGAATTTAAGTGTGTTTTTTTAGGTTTGTGTGAGAGTTTTTTTTGCAGTGTGTGAGAGGGATTTTGGTGTTGTAGTAAAAGTTTGTGGTGAAAAACAAAAACTTGAGAATTTAATTGCGAGTTTTTTTGTTGTGTCTGTTTTTTTTTGTTTTTTTTTGCTGTGTGTGAGAGGGATTTTGGTGTTTTAGTAAATGTTTGTGGTGAATACCAAAAACTTGAGAATTTAAGTGTTTTTTTGGTTTGTGTGAGAGTTTTGGGCTGTGTGTGAGAGGGAGTTTGTTTTTGAGGGTTTGTGACTGTTGACTAAGAAAAGTTTTGAATGTGTGAGTTTTTTGTTAATGTGTTGGGCTTGTTGGGTGTGTGTGAATTTTATGGTGAGCGCAAAGGTTTTTTTGGTGTGTTTTGTTTTTCCATTGTACGTGGGAGATTTTTAGTGCTGTTTTCGGAAGAGGGCTTTTGGTGAATATGAGAGCCTTTTCACATGTGTTAGAGGGTTTTTTTGTTGTGTGAGAGGCATTTTAGTGAGCATGAGCGTTTTTGTGTGAGTGCGAGTGGTAAAATGTTGTTTTATTAATCTATACGGCACCTCAAATGTGTGATTGTCCTCATATTGACATTTCCTGGGTTTGAACGACAGCAGTATATTAGATGACATGTTCATTTACCGCCGTCCTTCCTATTTTTGATTTCATTATTTTTGTATTTATAACCTCGAAGGGTCTTTATGGCAGTATTTATTGTGATTATGAATTTACTACTATGATGTCATAGGTTAATTTTAGATTTTTGTATGTTCCGATGTGCGTACAAATTCAGGTTGTGTCACCGAGGACCATAGGTCCTAAAAAGTTTTCGTTACACCCTGGAATAAATTACTTAGTATCTATTTAATAGATTTCAAAATCAGTCTCAGAAGAGGATGCTTTCCACCAAATTATTTTGTGGAAGATAAAGCCATCTTGACCATACATACTTTCCGGCGGATGCTGGGTCCGTGACGGCGTGAACCATGTCTGTCGACAGCGCATCAAGAACACTTGTCAGGAACTCCGTTTTCTTTGCACCAGGACAGCCTAGAAAACAAGGCAACAGGATGAAGTGAACAAGCTTACAAATCATGCTTACAAACACAGAAACTGATCCCGCTCGTCAACAACATTTGAGTGAGGAATGTTGCCATCATAGGTGGCCTAATAAATGCTTGGGGAGGGACGTCATGTAGCAGGCGGTGTGGTTTTAAGCGTGTGAGACAGCAGAGGGGAAAATAAACCCAAACACATCTCTCACAGTTGTCTTTAAGTCCTTCTCATAAAGTGTCAGACCGCCCCTCATCTGGAGGAGGAAGAGGAGACATGCCAATCATTCGAGGCCCCTGAGTGGTTTTGACAGCTGGACACTGAAGATGTTCCGAAACATTGTATGTGTAAGTCCACCTGAGACATCAGGAGACCAAACACACTCTGGAGTGAGGCAAGTACTAGAAATTGGAATCATGTCAAATATCAACCAAAAAAGAAACATAACTAGTCCACAAACGTAACAAAAAAGGACATTAACTGAAGAAAAACGAAAACAATTAAAGTTGGCCTGGGGTGACATGACCCTAATAATAGTAATTGTCTGTTTGGCCATATAGTTTTAAGAGTGAGACATATACGTTTTTGTGGAAGAGCTGAAGGCTACAAAAGTCTGAAAAATTCTTGGATTCTTCGTCCGACTCCTCGTTCTCACAGTCCGACTCCCCACTGCTTTTCCGCTGCTACTCTTTTTATGGCTTAGGCCTGGGGGGTCAGATTCTCCCGCGTTGGAGATAATAGCATGCTTTGGTCCTCTATAACAGGTGGCGACTCAGCACCACGCCTCCGATACACCTCTCGGTGAAGGAGAAACGTTCCAAGTTTCCAGCGCGCTGTCGACATTTCAACAGTGATACATCCAGTTGTGTCTCCGGTTCGAGTCCAGGCTCGGACCTTCCTGGGTGGAGTTTGCATGTTCTCCCCGTGCCCGCGTGGGTCTTCTCCGGGTACTCCGGTCTCCTCCCACATTCCAAAGACATGCATGGCAGGTTAATTGGGCGCTCCGAATTGTCCCTAGGTGTGCGTGTGAGTGTGGATGGTTGTTCGTCTCTGTGTGCCCTGTGATTGGCTGGCAACCAGTCCAGGGTGTCCCCCGCCTACTGCCCAGAGCCAGCTGAGATAGGCACCAGCACCCCCTGCGACCCTTGTGAGGAATAAGCGGTCAAGAAAATGGATGGATGGATGCATCCAGTTGTGTTGATGATGAGGCGGCGTGGATCAGTGGTAGAGTGGTTATCTCCCAACCCTGAAAGTCTGGGTTTGATCCCCGGCAGTGTAATTACGTCAAAGTATCCCCAAGTTGCTCCTGGTGCCGTGTCATCAGTAGTCAAAATGTAAAGCGCTTTGTACAGAGAAAAGACGCTATATAAATGGTGTTCGATTTACCAGAGTAAAGTGTAATTTGAGGTCATTTTTTAAAACTGAGACTAGTGCAATACACTCTTAATTGTTTAAAAGTTTAATGTAGTTTGGCAAAATTAAAGGTTTAAAACTGACGTTAGTGTAGCATATGTTCAATACTACTCAGTGTTTACCAGTGTAGATTACGGTGGTGGAGTAACACTGGTTAAGTGTGAAGCCCAATTCACACTGGCTGCGGAAAGGACGCGTTGTGTTTTCCGTATGGCTTCCGCACGGCTTCCTCAAGGACTGCAATTCAAACCGCGTGCGTTGCGTGTCCGGAAATCTGCTCCCGACAGACCACAAGATCACGTGGGCTTCACCCAATAACAACCGTGTATATAGAGTCCTATTTGTAAACAACAGCCACGCTTGCCTGTTGTCACATCGATATGTTTTTTGGACATTATTTCTGGGACTTCTACCATGGCTGTTCTACCATGGTTAAATACGTTTTGTGTTTAAACAGTGTTATTTTGTCATGTTTAATTTACTCTGAGCTCATTTTTTTCATTTTTTAATGTCCGACTCATTTTATGCTATGTAGCTAGCTAGCTAGCTTCCCTCCCAAAAAAACAAGTTCGCAAACGGTTTTATTTTGAAAATACCGGATTGACCTTGATGCGGGACACACGATTTCCTGTCCGGCTCGTGTAATTTCTTCAACTTCATGAAATTCTGAATGCGACGTCCGGAAAAAATAGAACGCTTGCGGAAACCTTCCACATCGCCGCACCGCAGCTGGTGTGAATTGACACGTAGACTTGAATGCGTTCTATCCTTGCGGCGTCCGCACGGCCACCGTACGGAAAACGCACCGCGTCCGTTCCGCAGCCAGTGTGAATTGGGCTTGAGTGTGACAAAAATAACACTTTGAAAAGTGTCACATTTACACTCATTGCTGTGGAAATACAAAAAACAACACTTTTCTAGTGTTAGATTTAACACTCTCTCGGTGTTAAATCTAACACTGGCGATTTTGCTGTGTACACATGTCCAAACTGTTAACACAGTCAGCATATTTGCATTCAGGGTTTACGGTTTGAGCAAAAAAAAGAAGAAAAAAAAAAAAAACTTCAGAAAATGCAGTGATTTTTATACCATTATCACAGGAGGTGAGATTTGTGGCTCTTTTTAGGTTCTGCCTCTATCTGCAGCAGATGTCTGGCTAACATTACCTAAGCAGCTGTCTTTCAAATCAAATTGGAGTTTGTTTTTATGATTGTACCTTAATGCCCATGTTTGACAGTTCAAGTCAAGAACGCATCAAATTGTGAGCTTATTTCCTGCGTCTGTTCCAATGCCTCCATTTATCAAGCTGCTGCGTGCTGCGAAAGCTTGGCCAATAAGGGCCCGTGTGTTGCTTTCAATGAGAAGCAATGTTATTTTATGGAACCACATGGGGCACAGCCCTGTCAGCACTCACATCAGCAGCTCCCAGTGCTTGCCCAAAAAGTATCCCATGATCCCACTGTGGAGAGAAAGAAAGTCAAATATGCTACTTTCCACTTTGACTCCTTTCAGGGGTCCTTTTTCGCATCTCGCCCTGTAAAGTGAAGTGATGTGAAGGCAACATTTGTAATTATGCCTGGTTTATACAGTAACCGGCTTTACAACCATTGACGCAATAGCTCATAAAGAAATTAAGATGCTGGGATTTATTTTTTTATTTATTTTTTTATTTATTTTTTTTTACATTGCCCAGGTGTAATTCAAAATGGGAGCAGGTTCTCTGTCTCGCAACATTTCACACACATATCAGCAAAGATGTTTGCTGACGTATTCACTATTCATCTATGACAGCCCGTAACAATTTTTTGGCAACACAAGTCATGTGTGAGCAGAGCCAGAGTTGCTGTGCTGCTCAAATGCAGCACCTGTAACTAGTGTGCTCGTCTGGTCTGCAGCACGGCTGCATAAACACTCGGACTGGAGAAGAACAGTAGAAGCTCTGTGCATTCGCTTCTGGATTATTAACATGTTTACTAAACTACCACAAAAAAAAAAAAGTAACTTTCACAGTGCCAGGCGCCTTCAACTATGATTTGGTTGTATGCACCTGAAAGCTGTAATTGCTATACTTTGTCTGCAATTTGTTATGTGGCGTACAATTAAATGCAACAACATGAATTTCAATTTATGGGAAAGGTAATGGAATCTGGCCAAACATAACAAATAATGTTTTGCACGTGGATGAGTGATAATGTTTATGCACAAATCCATCAGTTGGCGCATAATCCAAACAGCCGACACCCACTATAAACACTAGTATATACACTTTGAAACAACTATTTATGTAAATTTGCACACGCTCTTTACGGCATCTTATTAATGTGTAGTATAACACTTGCAGTGTTGTCAAGTAATTACAGTTTTTAAAGCCTAATTAATCACAGTTTTCCATAATTAATTGTGATTATTCAAAATTTTCTACTATTATTTTAAGAAGCTGGTAAGTAAACTCTTGGAGGTAGTGTAAAATAATCAAACGAGAATAATATTTTAGATTCAAAGACTTCCAAACGCATTCCTTGTCTCATGGTTTTGATTTAGTTTGTTTGGATTATGTTTGTTGTTGTCACGTTCTTTTAGTCTCTCATGATCTGTGTTTTGTTTTGTTATCGTTGTGTGCTCGTCAAGCCTTATCATGTCCACCTGTGTTTGCCTGCCCTTCCTCGTGTGTCAACCAATCAGTGGCCTCGGCCACTTGTGTCTTGCCCAGGTGTGTCTCGTTATGTCAATTAGCGTTAGTGTTTTTATGCTACATTTGACGATGTTTGGAAGTCAGATTTATCCCGGTTGGCAAAAGCGTTTGAGCAACAAACAAACAAACAAACAAACAAACAAACAAACAAACAAAATGGTGGTTCGTGATCAATTGTTTTTTTTATTTTTTTTATTTTGGTCCTCAAAACAAAGATTGACTTCCAGAAAACTTGCCTTCTTGCAATTTTACTTTATTTATTTATCTTTGTTTATTAATTAATTTACTTATTTATTATTTATTTCATAAGCATTTCCACACAGTTCAGTAGCTCACTATATAATTTCATGCAGGGAGATAGCAGCATGCTATCACATATGTTGTGTTACATGAAGTTATGTTGGCAATATATGAATGAAGAAAGCTATCTAGTTTTATTCATTCATCCATTTTTGTGACCGCTTATTCCTCACAAGGGTTGCGGGGCTAGTCTAGTCTTATGCTCGAGTAAATTGTGTTTCCAAAGGGGCCACCATTGGAGAGTGATGACACATTGTAGCTAGTCGGTGGAGTCGGGGTCCTTTTTTTTCCCTCCGACTTCGCAAGTGGGATTTCCAAGTTCAAGGGGGCGTTCCCGTACACACTTCCTGGTTTGAACTCGGAAAAGTCAGACTTCCCACTTTCCTCGAATGCAGCATTAGTCTCTGGTTTCCTGTCTGTCCTTGTCAATCCATTGTTCCTGTTGTCAAGTTCCCCCATGACCTGTTAAATCAAGTCAAGCCTCTCTTTGTTTCTTTCTATTCTGGACCATGTTGTTTTTGTTTTGCCGGTCAGTACCAAGTTCACCACCTGTTTTTGTTGTATTAAAGAAACCCCCTTTTTGGACTTCACCTCTGCCTCCTCGCTCGGCTTTTCTGCATTTGGGTCCACCTTCCCTCAACCTGACTTCGCAAACCTGACACCTTGAATGTAAAATACAGCTGTTGAAACAAAAAGTCTGTAGGCCAGTCCGTAAAGAGGACGCTAACCCTAATCCCTCCACCTAATTCTAACCATATTCTCCAAGCTTGGCTGCACACGTGAGCAGAGGTTATGGCTGCCTCAGGAGTAAATCAAACTGTGTTAACTGAGTTCACTTTTTTTTTATTTTTTTTATAATGCTTTAAATAATTCGAATACCAACATGAATGCCCTTGACTTACACAATACAGTCAAACCGAAGTTCCCTGAGTCTGAAATCTAAAGGGTTTCAAAGAAATGGAGGAATAAAAATGCATACCCCATTTTTCAAACTTTCCCAGTAAGCCAGCCTGACAACTTGCTCAAGACCCGTCCTCACCTTTAATTGAGTTATCTATCCTGTTGTCAGGCTTGCCTATTCCTCATATCCCATGATCCATTATCTCCGACTCTCTCCCCTGCTGCTTCTCCTCATCTCCTATCTACCCTCATCCCGCTATCCTCCATCTCCACATGTCAGTGGAGATGGATCCCCACCGATTCGTCTCTGTCTCCTGGCTAACTGGTCATGGAAGGGCAGTATCTGGCAATCCTCAAGTCTTTATCAAGTCCTTCCTTGACCAACACTGCTTAATGATATCAGCAAACACATACACTTCCATTGTTATCACAACCTTGGAAGGGTGGCAGCAGTTGGAGGTCAATGACTGAAAAACTTCCCCATCTGGTCTGAGCAGAGAAGAAAAACAGAAACGGAATCCAGTCACCCGCCTGTGAGACGTACCTTGAAGATGTCTGCTTCTGTAATGGTCCTTTGGTTTTGTCGGATGTGCCCTCGCGTTGCCATCACACTTTGGCTGCTCATACCTTGGGCAAAAGAAACAGGTTCATCATTTCATGTCACTCAATGTGACCAAGAGAGACTTTGCAACAGTGAAATTTGCTTTAGACTATGAGATTAAAATAGTTGTGGAAAAGTGGAGGCCCTGACACACATCCGAAATGGGGGAATGATTTAGGGTCTGGTAATAGGACAGCAAAGGGTAACAAGGAGAAATTTAGAGGGAGAGAGGCAGACGGGGAGCGTGGGACACAAGGAAGCTTTCAGAGTTTCTTCTCGGAGAGCCAGAGACCCACTCAGGCTGCTCTGCAAGTGGGCCAAAAGCCGGCCTGGGACAAGTCAAGCGAAGTGTCACAATCCATACTTCCGCGTGTGCTAATGTGCTCTCTGGCTCTTTGCCTGGATCCTTCTTCATCTGATAACAAGCCATGTACCAGCACCAAGTGCTCCAATGCCACAAACTTACAGTCACCTAAGCGCAATATGTTGTTTTTTGTTCATCACTGTTAGTTTGCAGCATTACACAAACGACATAACCATGATCACAAAATTCTGTTGCGCAGCATAGCAAAAAATACAAGAAATAATTTCAAAATGGTACGATCTCAGTTTCGAGAAGAAATTATGTAATCTTGTTTTCTGATTCATGTTTTACAACTTCTAGCAAAGTGGATCTAGCACCAGCCTAGCGACTCAACCAAACTTTTTGCATTGGCCAAGGAAGAACCAGTTAGATATTGGAGAACATGTTGAAATGGTGGAAATGCAATGCATTTTTTTTTAATGGTTTGTGTCACTATGGTTACAGTGGAATGGTCCAGTGTGAAAGAGTTCACATAACATTGTCACACATTAACAAGGAATTAGCCTGCTAACTAACAAATACTTGGACAAGGCACTTCATAACTTTCACATTTTCATGTCTGTTTGTTGTTGGTGTCTAAGAATTCACTCTGTGGAAATTGAAGACACTATTTGAACACTAATTGACACTAATTGAAGGCTCAGATAACGACCAATCACGGCTCACCTGTTTTCAGGGTTTGGCCATGTGACAGGTAATATTAATCAGAATGTCATTTTTAGACTATATGGTCACATATTACATATTATTGTCAAGAAATGTTTAAGGTTGACTTCCCTTTTATATAAAAAATTGGTCTTGTCCCAGTCTTGCCCTCCAAAAGTCATAGTCTTGTCTCCGTCTCAATTCTTTCTTTTCTCAATAATGTCATGGTCTCTGTTGGTATGATCTACAACATTATGATTTCATCATAACCAAATGTGTTTTCCCTTGTTTCTATGATGTACTGTATTCATTTTTTTTTCTCAGCATTCAGAAGTCTTACCGATTCAACATATCATCATCATTGCTCTCTTTTTTTTCATGTGTGTGTGGGTGTGTGTGTGTGTGTGTGGGTGTGTGTGTGTGTGTGTGGGGGGGGGGGGGGGGGGGGTTGTGTGTGCGTATGAATTTGTGCTCAT
Organism: Festucalex cinctus; assembly: GCF_051991245.1. Taxonomy (NCBI): domain Eukaryota; kingdom Metazoa; phylum Chordata; class Actinopteri; order Syngnathiformes; family Syngnathidae; genus Festucalex; species Festucalex cinctus. Next base: position 12,926,004 of record NC_135424.1, read on the forward strand.
TAATTCACCTGAAACCTAATAAAAATCCCATACCCTTCACGTTAACCGGTTACTTCAGTCTCACCAAAGTCTTGAAGTTCAGAAGGTCAGAAGACCAGAGGAAAGATCAAAGGAAAGAAAGTAAACTTCAGCACCAACGAGACGCCACCTGCATGCTGCAACCCACAAGGCTCCAAAACCAGCATCTTTCACCAACCATAGAAACTTCGAAATTCCAACAGATTAGATCTCAAGAGACCAGAGGAAAAACTAAAAAGAGGAAGGAGGGAAGGATAGATGAAGCAGAGTGAGATCCACAGACACCAGCCTCCACTGATTCAGCGAGCAGTGGGAGGGAGAAGCAAATTCTGTTTGAATCTGTACTGTATTCATGTTGAACCACATCCATCCATCCATCCATCCATTTTTTGGACCGCTTATTCCTCACAAAGGTCACAGGGGGTGCTGGAGCCTATCTCAGCTGGCTCTGGGCAGCAGGCGGGGGACACCCTGGACTGGTTGCCAGTCAATCGCAGGGCACACAGAGACGAACAACCATCCACGCACACAAACACACTAGGGACAATTCGGAGCGCCCAATTAACCTGCCATGCATGTCTTTAGAATGTGGGAGGAGACCGGAGTACCCGGAGAAGACCCACGCAGGTATGGGGAGAACATGCAAACTCCACCCAGGAAGGCCGGAGCCTGGACTCGAACCTGAGTCCTCAGTACTGGGAGGCGGATGTGCTAACCAGTCATCCACCATGCCACCCTAGACTGGAACATATTAAATTAATTCCAATTCATTTCAATGAAAAAGATTAACTTAGTCACAAAACAGATTAGTTCCACTGTACATCATATCCTAAACAAAGTTCAAGTTATAAGCACAGTTTTGTAAAGAAAGTAGTTGAGACTGGGTCAAGGCATTAGACATGGTCAGGACTAAATCAGTTCCTCGCTCAATATAAAATCAAACAACCGTTCTTAAGGCAGTGCCCTACCTGGTGGAGGTACCAGGTATGGGCCGTCCAGTGTCCACCAAGACACACCAGCAGTAGCCAGTAGAGGGATGGCACTGCACCGGCTTGTACAATCCGCCTTGGCCACAATCCGGAACAAATACAGCGTCATTCTTGTGCTGTTTTGCTTCCTCTTGAGCAGACTGCTGTTCCTGGTCACACGATGAGGCTGGCGAGCCAGATCACAGAGGCATTATTGTCACACAAACGCATTTTCATGTAATTGCGGGTTCACATGGATGCAATGGGGAGTTTAAAGCATGAATTTAGTCTAACCACATCTGCTTGACACAATTTTAAACATAATGTAACAAGTCAAAACATAGAGTAGGTAGCTTTCTCAGATATTGGAGGGGAGAAACAGTAAAAGTTGAGGCACTGGAAGAAAAGCAGTGGCGGTTGAGTGCTGAGAGACGGGGTGTGTAGACTGCTATATCAGCCCCCTGTGGCACTGTTTACGGACATTAACGGGCTAATGACACACGAGCGCAGCACCCCATGCCACAAGTTAAGTAAATATTTAAAAACTCAGCCGTCCTCCATGGATGTATATGACAGAAAGAGAGGGCCTTCGCCTTCACACACCCACACATATTGACACCCTACTGCAGTATAGGTCGCTTGCACATGTCGTCACTTCCGCCTCGGATTTCTCGTAGTCGCCATGCTGGGTGGCCTCCATTTACGTAGCGATTCGGTCTAACACGTATCTATCACGTTTGTTTTCTGCGTTTAAAATGGTACATTGTTGCTGCATCGTTGGCTGTTCGAACAAAGCCAAGGGGGAAAATGGTCGGTCTTTTTTCCGAATTCCGAAAATAATTAGGAACCAGGGCCTGGAGACAGAGGAGTGCGGACTCCGGAGGGAAGTCGTTACTTTGGGCTCGTGTGTGCAGCGATCACTTTGTGAGCGGTAAGCTTGTTTACCTTTATTTAATGCATGAGGATTAATAACGTTTCGACCGCCCATATATGGGCAAGTTGCTTATGTTTTGGATTCATGAGCAAGCAAGTTCGGTAGTACAAGCTGGCTAGCGGACGTTAGCCGAAAGCTAACATCGAACATTTTCACCCAAGTAGTGCCAGTGCAAAGTGTTTACTGCTGAAATTGGATTGATTAGTCTTGGGCTTTTAATGCCGATAACATGTTTTTTGGTGGCAAAATGTAAACTTGGAAAAAAAAGAGACAGAAGGGGCTGATGCAAGAAAACAGACCCCCGGGGGTGATGCAAGAAAACAGATCCCCGGTAGCCTACACATCATGCTAAAGAACTTATTCACGGCCACCCTACTGCGGTAAAATAACCAGTCTTTCCATATTTTATTTGTTTATATATTTGTTTATTTTATGTTTATTTTAACAGGTCGCCCTGCGCCCGTTTTTCTGTCCAATCATCCCGACTGGGCTCCAACATTAAAGTTGGGTCCCAAGTTACAACATCTATGTCTCAGCCCAGTCGGTGCCAAGATATGAACGTGCACAGGAGAGACAAGCAAAGAAAAGACGACTCGAAGTGGCAGAGATTGTTGCAGTTATGCAGCCAGATGGCTCCAGTAACCTGTACCCTCAAGTACTGCTGACATCATTGACTCTGGTATGCCACTCAGAATTCATTACATGATATATTGTATGCATGAGTGAATGTATGTGTTTGTTTGTGTGTGTACACGCACCTTATATTTTAGAGACATTTGGAAGTGTTTATAGAAATAAGTATTTGCCTGTAGCAATGTTCATACATTAAAAAATGCAACAAAATGTGTACATTTCTTTTACACTGACAAAAAAACTATACTACTTTACTATATTAAACCTATTACTGGTACCGTATTTTTTTGTGATTTTTTTTCTTTATTTTTTTCTTTAGGGATCTCATGCCACACCGACTTGATTGCCAATGACATGATGGAAACGAAGGCGAGCATCAAAGCATTGGAGGAGGACAACATGCGACTGTTTGTTTGGCGCTAATAAAGGCATCGTTTATACAAATTCTATTGTTGGGTTTGTTTACAAAGCTATACATAATACAAATGACAGGATTTGACTCAATGTGCAATATGGTCCCTCTTAAAGTAATGGCATAAATCTCTATTTCTAAAAGCACAAAAAATGAAGTGAATAATGATTAGATGTAGTAATTTCAGGGTTAAAAATTGAACTGTTAATTAATGTAGTTTATTTTAGCACAGGTGCCTACCATCCTGAGATGACGGTATGATGTAATGATGATGGGGTACGCAATGACTTTCATTATGCTATGTACAGAGGAAAAAGTTGCTCTCTTTTAAATTTGTTTAATGTAAGACAAGTACCAGTACTGTGTTACAGTTTTCCCAATAATCCTTGTTTCACACTTGTCACAAAACCACTGTCCTTTTGGCAGTCTAGATTGGCACACTTCAAGTGATATCATTTGATTTTACAATCTGCTGCAGCACAAAAAACTACTTTATTCCGCATCTTTGAAGTACATGAGCAGGTGGTAGGTGACAGCGGCTGAGCAGGAACACTGGAAGTCCACTGCTGATCTAGTAAATGCTCTCCCGAGCAGTTCAGGTAAGGAGGGGATTTTGGGAAAAAAAAACTCTGGCTTTTCCAACTGGCCAAAACGAGCGATCTGGGTGGACTCGCTCAATCACACTTTGTCCACACCACAAAGTCGCAGAAGTCCGTCCAGTTAAACTCATCTGTGCCTGAATCTGAAAATATTACAAACATTGTAATGAAAATATGAAACATAGAATTAAATAAGAAACTACAAAAAGTAAAGCCATACATACCTGGTAATAATATTGGTGTTGTCGTGACAAGTGATGGGAATTGTTGCCATCTGGCACCAGACAGAAATTGGGTGTTGTGACAGCCTCCTTAACCGTGAGATCATAAGAAAAGCTGTCAGTATGCTCAGTAGTTACCATGAACACGTTTTATTGTACTGGAAACTGAAACGAAAAATACGTCCTCTGAGAGTGGTTAACCTTAACCATTTAGAATAAGTTGATTAAGTAACATGTAACTAGTGAAAGGGTAGCATTAAATTTAATTAAGCCACGGGGAGGCTGTGCATAGTTACTTTTTATTCTTATACGCTCTGCCATATTTGCCTGTTATAAAATTGTTAGAAAAACCACATCAGGTAAACCTAGCTGTGCATGTAAACACAATGATAACAGGAAGCCTGAGAACAAATCAACATTTTTGTGTGCAGAATTACCAACACCATGTGGTTTACTTACGTGCAACAGCAACCGTTTCTTCTGATGCGATGTTAAAGTTTACACTCTGTATCCACCCGCTTACAAAATAATTGTAAGCCTCCAGGGATTTGTTGGCGTGTTATGGAGCATGTTGTCAACACGAGGTAGGGAAAGATGTCCAGAGATGTCACATTTGGCCAGCAAGCTTTCTCCGTCAAAAAAAAAAATCACCCTTGGTCAGGACGTAATTAGGATCAATCCCGCCACACAGAGACACCTTCTGCCTGTATCGTTGTTTTTGATCTTCCGGTAAATCGTGAAAATACTGCGAAAATTACATCAGGTTGATAAGCTCTACCGTGTAACTCGCGTGTACCTTGTGAACCGGCGGACACCCAATATGGCGCCCGAAGGAAAAACTCCCATGATGCATTACGATGTGCAAGCGACCTATTGTACAGCCGGCACAGAGATATTTATTTACATGTTCACAATTCCCAAAGAAAATGGAGTGCTTCACTGTGTTTTATTCCTTCCTACAGAAAAATCTCCCTCGGATAAAAGACGTGCTTCTTGCAAAGCCCCAGCAGGATCTATTTAGCGTTAGCTAGCCGATCCCCTCCGGCCACGGCGGCTTTATTTCTGATTCGTTCAAGGATCGGAAACAACGGCAGGATTATGGATATCTCTTTTCTTTGTTTATTTTAATAAGATATCTTTGCACACGCAAAAGAGACTGAATGAAACGCCTCCCTGCTTTTCTTAAAGGACTCTCCTCGCTCCACTACCTCCATATGGGCTCTCTTTGTTGAGCTGTTTTTCCTTCTTTCCCCGCTCAATACCCCAAAGAGTGCATGTTAATCAAAACCATCATTCCAGCATTTCTCATGCTTTTTTTTTTTTATTATTGGTTTTAAATTATGATAATGGAATTCATACACAAATGCACTCATGCACGCTGGCTTTTCAGCCGAGATGAATGTTTTATGCAGGAAGAAACACAAATCCCCAAAGAGCAAAGGGTAACTGATCTGTGTGTTGAGATCAACGTGCAACGTGAGTCAAAGAACAGCACAGATCAAGCCAAAAGAATAGGAGATCCTGTGTTTGTGCCATGTGCTGATAATTACGAATAGTGTGCAACAAAAAGAACCACAGTGAACCAGATCCCCGAAGCATCATGTACTTCCCAACACCAAGATGTACTGGCAACACCAGCACCCCCCCCGACCCTCATCTGAATTGAGGAGTAGCCACAAACCATGATTGCTCTCTAAAGTCTGCAGGAAAACACAAAGCCTGCTTTAAGTTGAGGTCTGCAAACACCCAATCATCATGAAAAAAAGATTCTAACTCACATGGAGCTCTGGTTCTATTGTTCTGCCGGCTGCGGACCTGCTCCGTCCACAGAGTGGGGTACTGGGAAATGATGTCTGAAAGAAATCACCATGACAGCTTTATTAGCATCAATTGAAAACACAGTCCATACATCATCTGAGCCAAAATGCGGTGCGTCCAAAACTCACAGACTGTAAAAATCACATCAAGGTTGTCAGATCTCAAATTGCAAAAGTCAACTCTATTTGACAGATATGGTTTCGGAAAAGGGAAAATCTGGGCTAGGTAAACTATGGACTGTGGCTGTGAGTGTCATTAAGCCATTAGATGATCACATTATTAGAAAATGATACTTTCTTCAGACAATAAGAACTTGAAATAAATCAAATACAATTTTGGGACTGCAGAGGTTAAAATGTCACACAGTAGTTCCTCTGCTACTGTTTTTTTTTTTAATCTGGAAATTCCCACATCCAGCAATAAAAATAATAATGTCAACTATAATTAATGTGCATTTGCTATAGAATACTGTGGTCACAGCTGCCAATGTTTAAAGTGGGAGTCAACCCAAAAATGTTTTTTTTTTTTTTTTTTTTTTTTTTTTTTTTTTTTTTTACAGTAATATATTCTATGCATCTCCACTAGTCTAAACATGGCATTCTGATTAATATTGCATTTGTGGAATATGAATTAGTGACAAAATCCACCCATTATTATCCATCTCAGGGGGCGACCATTTTGCCACTTGCTGCCGGCTACAAATGAAATCACAGTTGCTCATGGCTCAGATAACGACCAATCACGGCTCACCTGTTTTCAGGGTTTGGCCACGTGACATTCGCAAGTTGATGAAGGAGCATATGTACTAAATGGATTAAAATGTAAAAATCCACTGATTTTTATCCATCTCAGAGGGCGGCCATTTTGCCACTTGTCGACTGAAAATGACATCACAGTTGCTCAGGTAATGACCAAACACGACGCAGCTTGCAAAAGTCACATGACCAAAGTCAGAAAACTGGTTAGCCCTGATTGGTGGATACCTACGGTTCGAATAACTGTGATGTCACCTTCAGTTTACAGCAAGTGGCAAAATGGCTGCTCCCTGAGATGGAGGGGGGGCCAAGGGATTTTCACTTACTTACTTTGTTCCACAAACACAGTATTAATCAGAATACAATTTTTACACTAGTGGGGCACAGAAAACACGAAACAAGTATTAATAGCCATAAAATCAATCTATTTTCTATGCTACTTTTTGTAGTATGAGCTAGGGCCTATCCCTTCTAACTTTGGGCAAGAGTCTGGTGGCCAGCCAATTACAGCACACTTTCGTTCTCACTTTCGAGTCTTCATTTATGATGCATGTTTTGGGATACAATAGAAAACCCACTCAAGCATGTGGAGAATGTGCAAACTCCACACAGGTGAGCCTGAGGCCACCTTCCATCAATTCATCTATTTTCAGGATTTGTTTTTTATGAAGGATGATGAACGAGTGAGACGAGATAGAGACTCACCTTCTTCATCTGCGGGGGGTTGTGGATCCACCACTAAGCCAGTCTCATCTGCATTCAGAATGGAGAATATTTGCAAAGAGACTACAATTACAAGCGTAAACTAGATAAAAATGATACATCATTTTTGTAAGATTTGCACGTTGCCCGGTTAAGTGGAGGCAGAAATTGATGTGAGAGAAAAGAAAGTGTGAGAGAGTGAAGTTTCAGTGAGGGAAGTAAAAGAAGATAGTGGTCATATACTCCCATGGGACATAATTATAATGAATGAACATAACTTCTCCAGTTGTCCTTGCTGTGCTTTTTATTCCAAGCATAAATAAAGGTGGAAGAGACACAAGTGTCGAAGAATGCAGTGGCCAAGTTAGAGACAAAACAATGAACTGTGGGAGAATTCAGCTCAATGTTTGTTTGGTGCGTGTTTGTTTGATTTGCGGTAAGAAGAGGACGGGGACGGAGGTTTGGAGTCTCTCGGGGTGAAGCCAAGGCCGTAGGTGTGGTTAACCTCACTGCAGGTCACTCATTCTCCCAAAGTCAAGCTGTTGAGTGCGTGAGTCGGGACAAATCAAATGGATGGCTCCACAAACAAGGATTAAAGGTCAATGTCTTTCTTTAAACAATGTATTCTTCCATTGAGTGTGACTTTGTTACACCAGCCATTCATCTTCTTAATTGGTGGATAAAACGACGTCGTTGTGAGTTGCAGCATGAGCAAGCGTTTGAAATGCCATCTGAAAAAGCGCATTTATGATTTGGATTTATGATGAACCACTAATGGCCTATCTTTACTTTGCTGCCTTTTACATGACTGCAACACCTCTTTTCGCATCTGCCAGGAAACCCCTGGGCAATTTGTGGTCTTACAAGCATTAGATTTACTGCTTTTTGCCAGTCATAAGCTGCAGATGTTTCCAGCATGTGAATGAATCTGTCAAGTTAAGCACCAGAGAAGGGTTTATGGTAAGACATTTTGTGTTTTAATGATGCTTCAATGCCTTGACAATAAAAGTACTTGAGGATTCCACAATGAATATATTGTTGCAATTACTTCTATTTTCAGTGTAGACGCACCAGAAATTCACACAGACTCCCCCAACTAATCCCCCCCCTCTCCCACTTTCAAATTTTGCATTCCCCATTCATGTAAATATAATTAGCGGCGCAAGCACAGATGGACCCCAATTACAACAACCCCTTCAATAATTACATGCACACTTTGTTGCACTGAGATCGGTGCAGTCAAGCATGCCAATCCAAACAAACACTGACACACGCAATAACACCGCGAATCAATTGTAAACCCTCAAATTACAGTACATATTTTTCAAATCATTCAATTCATCAGTTAGACAGATGAACCGAAATGAAGCGCAAGATATTTTTGAGGGGAGCTGGAAAGGAAACTTGCGGTTGCTGGAGAATACGAGACGTTGAAAGTTCAATTAGGGTGAAGAATAACAACAAAGTGTTAACATTTTGTAGCTGAAAAATTCAACGAGGCAGAGTGAATTATAGAAGTACTTATCAAATCATCAATTAGGTTTGTTGAGATGACAGGTTAAATCAACATCATGTTTGAGCACAATAATAATTATCAAATAGCATCATCAACCTTATCTCAAAACATGTCTGCTTAAACGTTTCACTCAGTTAACAGGCTTATTTTATAACAGCCTTCAGGCCCTTACAGGTTGATAAAGCAGCGGCAAGCCTTAACAGGCGACCAAAGCTGCATGACACAGATACAGGCCAACACACTTGCACATACACGTTTTAAAAGGTGCACACGTGTGCATGGACACACAGGAATACTTATAACGTGTACTGTAAAATACAGCCGATTTAGTGCTCTGGTTTATAAACTGCACAAATTATACATACTGTGGTGCACTTTCTGCTGTGCAATCCTTAGCCTGATGGTGGCAGTAGTGTGACGCAGATAGAGTTTATTGATGATATCAAGAAGAAGAAGTCAGCAAACTATGCTAAAGCTAAACCCAAATTCTAGCAGTTCGATTGTTCTCTTACAGAAAAAATAAATAAAAATATAGTACCCATTCTAGGGATTGTGCGCTGTCGCCAATAGTGGGGGGGGGGGGGTTGGGGGGGGGGGGGGGGAGTTAGCAATTAAGACCTTTTCTTTAAAATGTTTAGAATTGCCTATACTCATAGTTTAAACTGTAAAGTATACATACCACAAACGGCTATAGAAAAAAACTGTTCAAAGTGACTGTATGCCTGATGGATGTTCTGTTTTTATACGTTACTTCCATGTTAATACTAAAGTTGCAGCTGTTTGATGGTTCAAAGTGACAGCTAATATGCTAATTTCTCTTGGCTTGTTTATGGTGTATGTTAGGCTTTAAGCTAGCAGACCTATGTTCGGCTACGCACTGAAAGCGGAAGTCAAGTCAAAAAATGTTCTTTACAAATTGTTCCATGCACCCCAGTAGACTAAACACAGTATTCTGATTAATATTTTGTTGCAGAACATGAGTTAAGCAAAAAAATAAAAATACACACACACACACTTCGACACAATGCCTCAGCCACGTGAACGTCACATGACCAAACCCAGTCTTTATTTATTTATTATTCATTTTAAAAGTCCATTTAGTTTATGAGCCTTTGTGGTTGTTACCAGAGGCCTTTGGCACTGTGGTGCCATTTTCAGTCGACAGCAAGTGTCAGTACAAGACAAAATGGCAACCACCTGAGATTAATAATAACGGGTGGATTTTTCTGCTCCATATTCCACAATCACAATATTAATCAGAATACCATGTTTAGACGAGTTAGGATAACATAGAACACATGATTGTAAAGTAAATCTTTGACTTGACTTTCATTTTAAACAAGGAAATAACACTAACAGAAGCAAAAACAATAGTCTGCTAGTACCAAACAAAATATTTGCAACCAAAGCAATAATTTATGTCTATGCCATGATGATCAGATAATTTCTAAATACCAATCTGACTATTTTAATCTGTGTGCATTTGATAAAAAAAGAAAAAAAGAAAAAAAAAGAAAAGTAAAAAGAACAGTGACCACTTTGCTGTGGAGCTAATATTAAAATAAATAAATAAACAAATAAATAAATAAATAAATAAATAAATAAATAAATAAATAAATAAATAAATAAATAAATAAAAAAATCAGGAACAGTAAATGTGTTTTTGGTGAGTTAAAGAGAAACTAATAATAGACGAAAACGTGATCGGCTCCAGGGATTGTAGAAATCTAAAAATAAGGTGCATCTTTATTCAAAGTGAGGTTAGAGATGGGGAAAATACAACAATGACTTGACAACGTCTTAATTTGCCTTCTCACCTTTTCCTGGCTCTCTTGTGGTTGCTCGCTCTTGTTTTGACCCTAAAAAGAAAAGCCTTGGATTTAATTAAATATTCCAAAACACTCTTCATAATGTCATCACTTATGACAGGCTACTAGACTACTACTACTACTCCTACTATAGGCTACTAGACCTACCTTTGATTAGATTAGAATATTTTTGTTTTTGGCAGAAAACAAGCTAGCACGATAATTGAACCACAGTACAAGATAAAAATAAACATTGTCTTGCAATTGCACATGACTAAACAAAAGTTCCTTATCTTTTGGCAAACCAAAAAAATAATGAAGAAGTAATTAGTCAGACAAATGGTGGTTGGCATAAAGCAGCATTTCAAAACTGCATTGACGCCTTGATAGTATCGGACCAGGAATTGTTTAGTTTGACGACAAGTACAGTGACCTTTAAGGTTAAAAGGCTTCTTAATAAATACGTAACTTGTTGCAACAATACAAAACGTGTGGTTAGGTTAGTTGCTTGGCTAACTTTGTAAGCTGGCCTTCTCTTTTTAGGGGGGAATAAGTTGTGCCCACCTTGGCATCGAGGCTTTTTATTGGCCACAGCTGATCCACTGATTGGTCGGCCATTGGGAGTGACGCACCAACAGTATCCAGTGTAGCTGTGACATTGTACCTGTAAAGCAGTTCACACAGAAATAGAAAGTGATACTACTTCACATTTATATTGTGCTTAATAAAGCAGCTGAGATGTGAAGAAAAGCTGCGCAGCAACTTCCCGTCACATCCCAAAGTTAACATTTATTTTAGTTACCTCACTGTATGTGCCATCGGGGTTGCATACTGGCACAAAGACCTGCGGGAAAAGCTTCTTGGCCTGCTGCTCTGTGTACTTCTTCTCTGCTACGCATCTGGACGTATCTGAGGAAAACCACGAAACACCACAAATCATGACACATCACAGAGGGAGAGCAATGATACGACCCACAGCCCGATATGCTGCGCAGCTGCAGGCCCAGTATTTTCAAAAAGTCAACATACTGACTCGCACGTATGATGATGAAACAAAAAACGAAACGTAGAGGGCTAGAAGAAGGGGGGCTAATAATTCAAGACATTTCGGAAGCAGCATATCAGACGTTTGTGTGGCTGGGAATAAAAACCAACACTTCTTCTAGTCTTATTAGGAGCACGCCATGCTGGTCTGCACGGTGCCTGGTGGTAAAGCCATTACGGAAGGAGACGTCTTGCAGAGCATTCCAGTCAATGGAGAAAAGGGCTGACGATGCACAAGGCAAACCTAAACCTTCCTCCGTCTGCCTCTCGCCATCTCATCATGTACTCAATTGAAGGGTTGTAAATAGAAATGCGTTCACTTGTTAAGGGGCCTCACCCCAATTATATCAATAATTACAATGACAATCATTGATCCTATAATGACGTAGTTTTGGTCAAATGAGCTCGAGAGTCATCTAGTAACTTCACTTAAGGGAAAAAGTAATGAAGGTGGGATTAAATTTGGCCCTAAAATATGAATAATTTATTATGTTTCCTATGATTCGCTGGTGACTAGTCCAGGTTGTACGCCATCTCTTACTGAGTCAACTGGGATAGGCTCCAGCTTACCTGTGATCCTGGTGAGGATAAGCAGTAATGATTGACTCAATAAACCATCACTTATATAACAATGTTAACTTAACAAGAACTAAAATAAATAAATAAATAAATAAATAAATAAATTACAACTAAAATTGAAAAATACATAAATAAATAAATAAAATAATAATGTCATCAAAATTATAATGCTTCATAAAATGAAAACTAACTGAAACTACAGCTTGCATTTATAAAATTCATTAACTATATATAATTAGCAAAATTATCAAAATGTTCATTTTCATTTTTGTCAATTAATATCATATGTGAGCGTTCTGGGATCATTTTACATATATTTATTTTGGTATTATTGTACATCTTTAGAGGAATGAAGGTCCGTGATTTGATGTTTGATAACTGTAGCATATTACACAATACTTAGTGACTTTTAAATCTATTTTAAATCTATAGTATTATATAAACTAAGAGTACAACGAAACATAAAAAAAAAAAAAAACACAAACTTGCTCCAAAACTAATTAAAACCAATTGATTTTTTTTTTAAGCAAAAACGTAAAGCAAAAACTAACTAGAATGAAAAATCCAAAAATCATAACCCTGCTTACAAATCAATGGTACTGTATCCTAGCAAATACAGAGCTCAGAAAGCTAACATTGGCTAGTAACCTTTAGGCATGCAGACAGGTACCTAATGACAAAGCAGCCATTGTGCAGTGCATTCTGGGACTTGTAGTATCAGTGGTACCTTTGTTATATACTTACCAATTATTTCTGTTAAACATCCAAAACATCCATTGCTTGTCATGACTGTATTTTGTCTGTGTTTTGTTTGGGGCAAGGGTTATGTTCGGGTCATGACTGTGTGGTCAAGTACCCGTTTTGAACTGATGCAATCAGCATGTAACCGGCATCTAGTTTCAACTGGTAAGAAGCTATGTGAAGTCAGGAATCTTTAATCTCGTTATCTGGTCAGAAGCCAATCAGAGAAATCCATGTCAGTCCTGTTAGCCACAGAAGTGTGTGTTTTCGTCGGATTATTCTTCTGTTCCTCTGCGCACCTCCACAGTTATCTTAGCATCTCTTGATTCTTGATACATTCTCGTTGTTTCTGGTCCAGTCAAGTTAGTTCCACGCCTCTCGATGTTATGCGAATAAAGAGTTAAAATCTTATTTGTGTGCGTTTTTGGGATCCACCTCCAGATCCTAACAATGCTAACCCCAAGTGACTTTAGGAGAGAGGTGAGCTACACCCTGGACTGGTCACCAGCCAATCACAGGATACAAGTACACAAACAACCGTTCACAATCCCATTCACACCAAAGGATGATTTTAGAGTTATAATGAACCTAACATGCCTGAATTTGGAATGTGGGAGAAAACCAAATGCAAATTCCAGAGCCCGGAGAACTGTGAGGCAGATATGCTAACCACTCGCCCACCGTGCTGCCCACTTCTGATAAACATCTGAAGATTATTCGTACAAAAAAGGTAAACAACAGCAGGTATCAGTATATTCTAATTGGTGCTAATGGATTTAAAGGGCACAAAAACATCTATGACTTCAACTCATCTTGATGGCCAATTGCACCATCTGTTTAAACTCTCAGCGTCGCCTCAGTGGTAACTTGGTGTGACACACAGTGCCCGTCTGTCTGGCAGGTTCATAGCCCATCAAAACAATGACTCACGCAACGCTTGAAGAATGTACCCATTTGGTCACACGGCTGCAAGTTATTGACATTGCTGACGCAGCCAATATGGATCATCCAATTGACGCACGAAGCCGAGCGTGCCAGTTTATCTTTGTCTCGCGTGTCTGCATGTATGTCACTGCCACTGGTGAGGAAGTGCAAGGTGATGGAGGAAAACTGGGAATTAAGCAGCTCTAAGGTTAGATTTACTGGAAAATCCCAAAACCATCATCTGTCTCTGAGGGGGCTTTAGCCTAAAAGGGCTGAATGGAAAAAATGACAGGACACTTGATTCATTCCAGCTCGGTTATAGAAAACAAATGTAAAACCGTTCTCACCATCTTTGAGCTTTTAGACCAGATGAGCCTTCTGTCTCATTTTGCCTTGGAGTATGAATGTAGCTCCTGCTCCTTTCACCCCTGACATCCACAAGCAGAGGGGGGTCCAAACTCTTATAGAACCAATGTTTTTGACACATACAATACGACTTTCATGGACTTTCGGCCCTTTCAGCTTCCTAGCTGGAATCCACTATTCTGTGTGTCGGCGCGGTCCTCTACATCCAGATGTCTGCTAAGACATGTTGCCATAGAGACCCAGCAAAGGCAGACAATTGTGCAAAATGCTTCTCTATCAAACAAGACCTTTCTTTATATCACCAAACACTTCCACACTCTCAAATGGTAATGTGACAGACGTAAAGCACAATGAGGGCAACTAACAAGTTTGGCACAACCCCCATGAATATGTTTACATGTCAGTCAATATTCGGGTTAAAGTTCATGTTTCTGAAACATTCAGGATAACCCATTTTCATGAGTGAGCGGAACTTAAACTTCCCGCATACGTATTCCGATATCTCACAGCGCACAGACAATATCATTTCCACTTTTAACTTTCTACGGTCAATAAAACGTCAGCTAAAGCGTGCTTAGCACACGACATGTCGCTTGCTATAAAATCATGCTATAAAATCATAATTGCTCAACATAAATTGGTATTTTTTTTCATGGAAGTGTTGAAATTAATCATTTCACAGAATAGCTGGTTAGTTTTTCATAAGTCTTGTGTTCCTTTAAGGTAGTGGTTGTTAGGCAGGTTAATATTGACGTTAGCTAGCTCTGTGGGCTAACAAGTTGATTACTACTCAGCTGAGTCGTTGTACTGTAACCACAACAAAACTAACATGGAAAAAAATGCGGAGGAATCAATGTATTCAAGTTAGGGTTATTTAGCAAGTGGCAATGTAACATGGCCGCCGCACGTACACGTAGTGTCTGTACCCAAAAGACCATGATTCCTTGCGAATAGCGTAAGCGCAGAACACAAACTAAAGTTCAGTTCAAACGAGGTATCCCGATGCATATAGGACCAATTATTTGGGTTTTTGTGCTACACTGCCTTTCAAAACCTGTTTTTGCCAGCATTCAGGTTTAGATAGTGTTATTGTCTGCATGTAAATGTAGATGGACCTGAGCCAGGTTTCAAGTTAATCTGGAACAAAAAATAATCCCGTAAACAGCTCACTACATGTCCATGCACCGCCAACGTGAGCCTCTGAAGGCAGGCGGCAAAGCCTCCCACACGCTCTCACCATGTCAACCCCACTTGTCCTCCCAGCACTCAAAGAATCAATTATGCTGAAATGAATTTAACCCAGAAGTTTCTCCTGTGACCAAACCCCCCCGCTGCGCATTTGAGAGCATCAGGCGGCGATGAAGCGTGACTCATGACCTGACCTTTGCATGGCCCTCGGATGACCTCCAGCTGGGGGTCGCGGCACTTGGCTCGAAGGAACTCGCAGCGAGATGTGAAGGTCCTGCCGTCTGAGGCGCACAAGGGTTTGCGAGGAGCTCTGCTACATTCCATGTTGCACTCCTTATCCTGATCCACCCGCAGGAACTGTCGCAAGGAGAAAATAGGAGATAAGCTGAGGAAACAGTGGCAAGAATTTGCATTTCTGGGAAGCAGCATACATATAAAGATTTCCAAACGTCTTCAATGAAACTCTGAAAGGATTTTAGATGTGGCAGCTAAACAGTTTCAAATGGGATTTGTGGTTAACTTGAGAAATCATAACGTAATTCATCAGAGCTGTCAGGCAGGGATGTTGGCTGACTTGTGTACACCGCATTTTACCATTCCCTTGCCTAACATTGTAAGATGCGACCCAAAAACTGGTTCTGTTTAAGGTTGGTTGTGTATTCTTATTTTTTGAAATCAGTAAACGTAGTATTTTTTTTCCAAATGTGCCCAAATATCTTCACCATATGCAAATTCTGAATTGGAACATCAATTCTTGCTGATTTTATGAGTACTTACAGTATATATTACATAATAATTTATGGTATTATCATATCATTTATACGCAGCAGATACAACAAGGGTCTCAAACTTGTGACCATTTGCAGGATATTTTCCGGCCCCCTACTTGACATCAAAGTTTGATGTTTTTTTGCTGAGTCATTTCCCTGGATGTTTTGTGGCTGTGTGAGTCACACTTATGACCTACCATAGCTCAGCTTGGTACACAGTAAATTCT
Organism: Festucalex cinctus; assembly: GCF_051991245.1. NCBI lineage: Eukaryota > Metazoa > Chordata > Actinopteri > Syngnathiformes > Syngnathidae > Festucalex > Festucalex cinctus. The sequence goes on from NC_135424.1 coordinate 12,942,227, forward strand.
GTAAATTTTACTCTATACTGAGTCCATTTGGTGCAACTTTAAATAGAGTAAAATTTACATTTGGAATAGAGTAAAAAAATAAAATAAAATCAAAAAAGTCACTCAATGGTTGAGGAACAAACCCACGTGTCTTATTATATTGCTCTTGTCAGCTGGAATCTTCATAACTCTAAAATGGATATAAGTAAACAGTAGGTGTGGCATAGCGCAGGTGGTGGGCAGCTAGAGGTGGGCGGATCGATCCAAATATCCATATTGTCGATACCAAGTCAGTATAGCTATCGGATCGATACTTGCACTAAAATATCGATCTAGTAGTTTAGTTTCAGTTTGGCTCTTTTATGCACTGCTGCAGTTTGGTCAAACAGAGATAATGGCCATGTGACAGTCGTGTTTCGATCGTGCAACATCACGTGACATTGAATCTCATCTTGTAGTAGATTGCATGAACACAAACAGTATTGTAGTTGAAAATGTTTTTGTTTTTTGTTTTTTTTGTTATGTTGTTTTGTTTTATACTTGTTGTTGCATGATCATCTTTAACATCTAAAAAAGAAGTGATGAAGGCAGTATTTTTCATTATTTTTTTGTATTTGTAGTTCCTGAACAGTATGATCAAGTATTAGTTTAAATTTCTTTTAATATGATCACTTTGTGCAATTTTAGAACTTAAAAAAAATATATTTTGTCATGGTTGGAATGTTTCTGGTGGGGGAAACATTGATAAAGTATTTTCTATTTATCAATTATCTTTGCCCTAATTTTGTCCTTTAAAAAAAGAAACACAATTCAGTGATATAGTTACCTTGTTATTATTATTATTATTTTATTATATACTATAATTTTCATAAAGTGTCTATCAATATCGGTATCGACGATAGTGGTCCTGTATTCACTTGAGATCGGATTGATACCAAAATTTGCAGTATCGCACACCACTAGTGGCAGCCCAAGCTGAAGGTCATGAGTTTGTTCCTCAACCCTTGTGTATTTTTCTCTTGTACATACTAAAAATACATTGAGTAAAATTTACAATGAACATTTTACCGTCGTCCAGGAGTAAATTTTACTATATTTAGAGTGGGACCAAATAAGCTCAGTTTAGTAAAAATGTACTCTACAGAATTGATCGTGTTGCCTAACTCAGGAAAAGATATCCTATAACCCATTCGCTGTTACGTCTTTTTCAAAACCTGCCGTGAAGAGGTTGGTGACGAGAACAGCCAATTTTAAGAAAAGCAGAAGAGGGTTTTGGTTGAGCATAGGGGAACCCCGACTTGTCTTGAATGTACAGAGAAAGTTGCAGGCCTCGAAAAAGAATCAGACATTACTCAACCAGGGTGATGAGAGAGAGGACCGGGTCATGAATTTTGTTTTCACATTCTGAAGAACTGTTTATGTTCTCAACTTTTATTAATAAAATCTGAGAAGACTGGATTAGTTGTATTTTTTGGGGGCGTTATAGCTATTTTTTGACATTTTTTTTCTACCATTTTTACATTCAATTTCCGATATTTTTGTCAATTCTGTGTGACCATTTTTATGGTAATTTGGGGGATTCCTTCTTTTGTTTTTGGATGTTTAATGGTTACATTTTGAACATTTTCTTTTCTGCCTTTTCTTCAAGCAAATTTCTGACTATTTTTGGCAATTTTGTGGACATTTTATAGTAGTTTTCAGGATTTCTTGTTTTGTTTTTGGAAATGTTTTCATCCATCCATCCATCCATTTTCTGAACCGCTTGCTCCTCACAAGGGATGTTCTCATTTCTGTCTTTTTTTTTTTGTTTTGACAGTTTTTGCAATTGCATGAACATTTTAAGGTTATTTCCTGATTTCCTCTTCCGTTTTGGACATTTTATGGTCACCTTTTGGACATTTCAATGTAGTTTTTAAAACTTTTTCTGACCATTTAAAAATATGGACTCTGGCATTTAAAAAAAATCAATTTAAATTAAATTTCAATTTCAATTCAATTAATTTAAAGAATATTTTATCCAAAAATTAAAACATGTGCAAAATATAATAATAATAATTTCTGCTAATTTTTTTTTTTAGAGATTTTTCGGGAGCCACAGGAGAGGGACTAAAGAGCCACATATGGCTCCAGAGCTGCAGGTTGCAGACCGATGGTCTATGCCAACACCTGCACCTGGAGTCGCTCCCGAGGATGTTTTACTGAGCAATGAAAAGAGAAACATGACAACACAGACTTGGCTGAACGCATCGGATCACCTGTGTCAATGCCACCATTGTATCAACCACCATGGTATGAAACCCCCTGGCCAAGCCGCACAATAGGGCGGCGGTGGTGAAGGGGGTGGCAACCAACTGTGACTGCTACAATGACTGAAAAGACGATAGAGTGCTTCAGATAGATGATAGAGTGCTTCAGTCAAATGCATGTCAGGGGATCTTTGTGTTCCTACAGTTGAGAGTTGGGATTTCATAACGTGATTCATCTTCTCTAACGGAATTATGACGTGAGTAAAGGCAGGGAGAAACAACATGCAGGTGCGTGTTTCAGGAATATTCCTCGATGAATGTTTCCTCAGATATCTGCTTTTCTTAAGTCAAGAAAATATTTGCACACAAGAGTCCTTTGATGCTTTTTGTTCAGTTTGCTTTCTCTCTTTCAGTTCTTCAGTGCACAAACAGGACTTTCTCATGCCTTAAATGTGTTGTGAAATTACAAAAGAGAAGACATGGCACGCCACGGAACGAGAACAAATGACGCGCACAACTCTGAAGAGGGTGGGATGAGCCGCAATAAAACAAATTTGTTGTGTCTGACATCTTACAAATCAAGTGAGGGATGGTGTTTGGTGGCAGGCTCCTATGTTCAGACCAGCAAGGCTGCAGGGCTGCGCTGCACCTGGAAGGGGGTTGGCAGGGAAGGAGGGGGGGCAATGTCGCCTTGGGGTGGTGGGGGGTGCAAATAGGGGTTGAGCCCATCCTGTCAACCTGCCTCATAAATCCTCCCAGAGTGAAGAGGCCCGTGGAAACACATCGGAAGAGGAGTTGTTATTGAAGTGATCGAATCCAAATGTTCAAAAACGCTCATTTTTTTGGAGCCTTTGGAAATATGTGTCGCTTTTTTCAAAGTAGCAAACCATCAAGAGGAGGAGACCAAATGAATGCTAATGATAAAGAACTGGTGAGATGTTTGTTTCATGAGAACACATGCCTCAACACCCATCTGTCATCACACAACCAATACTGAGAGGACCAGCTTTTTTCCCCTTCATATAGCAATAACTAAAAATGAAAAATAAAAGTTTGAATTGTAGGGTGACTCAATGACATTACCAGAGTATTCATATTTGTTAAATCTCTAAAAATTAGAGCAGTAAAGCTACTCAGAGAATGTTTGTTTCCATCCATGCTATGATGGTGGGCTACAAGCCTTTCCACAACTCCTGCTGGACACCCCATTGCCCGTACAACACCACTATTGTCATTATCTCCCTGTGGCAGCCAACAGCCTGACAACCCAAACAGATTCATTCATCAAAGCAGCATCCTCCTCGAGAGCCACTGAGAAGCACACAGCCAAGCGCCAAGTGTCTGCGAGTTTATGATAAAGCTCCAAGAAAACAGCAATGAGAAGCAAGTGAGCCATGAAATCAACCACCCAGAATCCCCATCACTGTTTAAAACACGGAGATAAATATGCTTTAGAGATGTTTTCCCACTGTATACGCTTCTCACTAAGTGGCTTTTAGATGCAAATTTTTGTGCTTTTGGCCAGCGATGATAGATGGGTGAGGCAGAGCTATGTGCTTACTCATTCCATCACCTCATGCATCAACACTACAGAGTGAAAGATTGCCTTGAAGTTAGGCAGCACAGCTTCTCATCAGTCACATCATTGTTTTCATTAACAGCATTAAAGGCAGGAGAAAGGATTCCACACATATTGCAAGGTTTGAAATAAGCAGTTTCACATCGCAGGCCAAAATTGGAACACATTAAATAGCAATTGAGAATCACAGATTTTGAAGTTTGTCCCAACTGAGCTTGACACACGTATGTTAAGGGTGAACTAAGGTTGCCGCGACGCACTTATGTCACCTACGCACGGGATGTTGGTGGTCACTGGTCAACTGTCGAAGCAAACTTGGTGCTAATGTCACAACCAGCTACCTAGCAACAAGCTTCGCTGGTTACGAGTGCGGCTAAACATGTTGCGGGCTTGCTCCTGAGTCATTATTCATTATCTTATGGTGGCGAATAAATATAAATAAATAAATAATAGAATAAATATAAGCTACACGGCTATATCGTTGTCACGAAGGGACAAGGAAATACGGAGAAGCCATGCTAATTGCTAGCAATTATCATTAATTTAGCTAAGCTAATCCAAGACTGACAGCGCTAGCGCATTTAACACCGAAATGAGTGTCTTTTGACAGACATCTGAGTTAAAGTGGAGAACATTCAACTTTGAACAATAAAATGGCAAGCAAATTAATAAGTGTTTTGACTGGAGAGGACGTCTACTTACTAAACTAAACTGGAAACAGAGATGAATTATGCTACGCTATTCCGTACATCAGTCAGGAGGTGTGGCCTTTAAGCTTAATATTTTAATAAGTGGTTCAGAAAATGAACAAATAATTCAATAACATTACAAATATTGTTTGTTTGTTTTCACAATAGAGTTCTCAGTTTTGATTTTTACTTTTGAGGTCTGTCTGCACAATACATCTTCTCAAATTACATTACAGTAGATTTTGTCTTTTTTCTTTAGATCAATTTAGCTTTGCTTCTAGGCAAAAATATCGTCGCTGCTGTGTGAAAAACACGCCCATTTTTTCTATTTGTACATTTTTACGTTTTTGGGATGTCTGCATTCTGTTTCATCCCCAAAACATAAAAATGTATAAAAAAAAAGAAAAAAAAAAAAAAAGGATGTTTTACTTTTTTATTTTTTTTATTTTTTTTTTATTTGTAAATGTATTTCAATTTTGTAACGTTTTTATTTGTTAAACTCACATTGTGTATAACAGAAAAGTATATCTTTTTTTTGTTATATACAATGTGAGTTTAAACAAATGCTTTATTAAATAAAAAAAGAATTAAAAATTATTCATTTGTTATATTGTCATATTCTTACTGAAAACCCTTGCTTTAGGTCCCTGAGATAAATGTGCCAAAAAAAAAAAACCTCCATTAGAAAGTTAGTCCTCAAAAGATGTACAGTAATTGATTCTCAAATCTGTGCCGCAAATCAAAACAAAACAAAATTCTTGCCCACATCTGCATTACTTGATATCACAGTTTCTCTAGTTTGACACTTATTTAGAGTCTAACATTTATTTTTAGGATCTGTTGTATCGACTACAATAGTACCAACAGATGGCAGAATATCAAGAGAGTCAAAAAGAGGGCAAGACAGGTGGAGTGTCCAAGACCCAAACAGCATAAAAATCAAATCCAATTATCTCTCCCAAGCTCCGCAGCATTGTGGCCCTGAATGGCGTATGAAGGAGGCGAGACTCCAGCAGTGAGCACATTGTAGGCTCATAAGGGCCTTTTGGACTCGGGGAGGCCCCTACTTCCAGACCTGAGAGGCCCCTCACACCACCAATGGAGTCCCCAGCTGAGAGCCGTGCATTTAAACGTGTTAAATGGCCTTGGCGGGAGTTTCCTCCGTGGTCAGTCGGATGCTCCGGGGATCATTAGTTTCAAGCGTAGCGGGAAGGGAAGAAAGTGACAGCCTTTAACCAGGGTGCTAACTCAATCAAAGGGAAATGCATTTAATTGCTGTGAAAAGATTCTCAAAAGAAAGAGGGATGGTGAAGAAGGGCCTCTGTTAGTCACGTGATGGTAAAAAAAAAAAAAAGTCTCACAATTTAATGAAATCACGGGGACCAATGGAGCCCACATGTTTGAGGACCATTCAAGATTTGAAAAGAGAACAGCAGTGTTAATGTGCCCACGTCTCTTCACACACTATATCATGCCATCAACCATGGAAAATGTTCTCATGAATATCCCAGTCAAATGTCTCAAAGGTCTACCCGCTTGTTTGACCTCAAATATGCACAAAGTAGTACATGGACGCCTTTTCAGGAAACCAACCAGCCTCTCATGTGTCATTCAAACAATACACCATTAATCACTTGCAGACAACAAATCCAGTTTGCCATGTGCTATTCTAATAGAAAGCAAGTGAAGAACCGCAATAGGGAAGTTTGACACAGACCTGCTATGAAATATGTTTTATTCACATAGCAGAGTCGAGCACTCCTGATAAACGATCCAATGTGAACAAAATAAATACAATTAAGAAGTGCATCTGCTCATGCAAAAATTTCCTCCCACATTCCACAGCTCCACTGTCATCAGGAGAGAGGATCTCCGACCCTTCGCCTACAGGTTCACAACTCATGGTCATTTGTTTCCAACATTTTGGCCCGGAACATAAATAATGGTACCCGGGGAGGCAGCTGTCACGTCAACCTGTAAATCAGGAAAGCCCATTGACAGAGGACATTCACCTCTGCTCCTGTACGTGCATTTCATAACCACCATGATTTTTATTTAATTATCATTTCACCAGACTGTAATGCAGCAGTACAGGAAACAACAATTTTGCCACCCTGATATAAAGCAATGCCATCATGCGCTTTGGTTAAGCTCATGCCCGCAAACAAAGAGCTTGTTTTCAAAATGACATCACGTCAAATCAGTGCTATGAAACTGAATTCGAAATGGATGTTTTTAAAATGTGCAGATCTGAATAAATAAATGTAATTTTCTTTAGAACAATCCAAATGGATTCTTAGAGTTTTGGAATAGAGCAAGGATGGTCATTGACAAAGATAACACCAAATGGATGGTGAGAGGCAGGTAAATGCAAGCAATTCACAAGGCTGCCCATGACAAACTATTGTGTAGTCAGAGCCTTAACATTGTATTTTCAGTCAATAAATTACAAAGGCTCTGCTAACAGTAATGCAATTATTACTATTTATTTTAAAACATACTGAATATCTAAGTAAATAGGTTTAAGTAATTTGTTTTAGATTGTTACAACAAATATGGACCAAAAAAGTAAATGAAATTGTGCATTTGAGCATTTCACTTTTTCCATATGACGTGTGCAATCTATTAAGCATAGATTGGACAAGTAAATGCATCAAATATAGGATGCATGTGTTGATTTCAAGCAGGCAGTTGTTCCTACCGTGAGAGCGGAGAACTTTTGAGCGTGTCCCGCGCTCAGCAGACAGAGGCAGACCAGCAGCGGACAGACGCGCATCCTGGCGCAATGTGTCAACGCCGTTCAAATTACGCACACCTGTGCAATATCAAAGGGGGAAAAATGAAAGTGAAAATAAATACGAAATTGAAAAAATAAAAGACAAAATAAATCACTGAAAAGTCAGAGATGCTTTTGAAAAATAGTAGTATTTCTTCCAAAAACGACAAAAATCAGGCGCTGGTTTATACTTGTAACCAAAGCAGCTTGGTTTGGTCTGCGCTACCGTTTGTGCGAGCAACTCTCCAAATTTCACTCAGTGTGATAAAGCTTCGTGTCCCTGACCCTTTTTCCTCCCTCAGCGTGTCTTCCACTTCTCTTTCCTCTCCTTTCCGACTCCCAGAACCCCCACCCTTCTTTTGCAGACAGACGCAGCACCTCCAGTTGGGAAGGGTTAAGAGGTAGAGACCAATTCTGCCAGATAATCTTGCATTTCTCGCGTTTCCTTTATGACATCCAAATGAAATCGTGAATTTTTTTTTTCAAGGGATGGTCGTTACCTTTATGACGCACTGATATCATAATACACTAATTCCAAATAACTGTGAGGACGGAAGGGGAAAGTAGACGCTTGTATTTTTGGCTGCAAGTCTCGCCGTGGTTTTCGTGGTTTAAAAATAGAATATTGTCGCTATCGCACCACCAAGTGGCAGACTTATAAGATCACGAGTTCGTCACCATTTTTCAAAGTAAACATTTACCCTTCAGAATTAGTTTGCAGCCGGACAAATGCTTCATGAAACGCTTTTATTTTTATTGTTATTAATGGATGTTTTTTTTAACTACTAGCCTACAGTGAAATGTGTTGTTTCCGTATAATGCTATGTTTAAAATTGAGTGGAAAACAAACAAACAAACAAACAAACAAACAAACAAACGAACAAACAAAAAACAAACAAAAAACAAACAAAAAACAAACAAACAAACAAACAATAAATAAATAAACAAATAAACGAAAAAATAAAGATGTAACTAAAAACCATTATATACAACAAAATGTAAATCGAAATTAAAAACAATATATAGTTATGGTCATGAATAAATACATGTAAAAATGAATACAAAAATAAGAAAACAAGATGCAAAAAAAAAAAAAATTAGGAACAATGGAAAAAATAGGAAATACATACAAAAATAAATACATAAACATAATTAAATATTATTTAATTAATAAAAACGCTCTGCTAGCAATAACTGACACAATAACAAATATAAAATTAACTACATTGTCTTATTTTCGGTTCATCGCAGCAAAATAGAATGCATACATTTCCCATGATGCAACAAATCACTAAAACGCTTTTCTAATCTCGCGATATTTCATCTGTATGTCTTCATTTTCTTTCCGCTTCCTGCCGTCTGGCAAGCAGCAGCTGCGTGGTTTAGCAGGGTTAGCTAGCCGATCATATTTGGTAAAATTGCCCTCCGTAAATAAAACAACCCATTGGATTTACTTCTGGAATCATGTCGTACCACGACGACGACGATGTTAGTAGACATAATTTTCTTCTGAACGCTTTGTCTTTGGTACATCAGATAGGATATTTCGAAGCTATAGCCGGTTAGCTAGCTCTAGCTGTGGGTAAGCAAGATTATTCACCGACCCAGTGGGGCGTATATTGACCAAAATAACACGACAACGTGATTATTTATCATTCTCTGGTTTTGTATAACCTGCATGAGGAGGAAATCGTTCATTTGAATGGATATGCACGTTGTTAGTGGCTGGCGTATTTATTTGTAGACATCATTGATTACTAAGTTCTTGTTTTTTTTTTCTCCAGTATGACGGCTACACAAACGACTATGACCTCCACACCGGTTTGTCAACATCCTCATTCATTTTTGTGTTCATGTTAGAGCAGTCTTTGTACCGAAATCCCTATTAATTAATTTCTATCTGTCCACAGGTGACCCAAAAGCAGACATGGCTTTTGAGCGGCAGTATGAACAGCAAACCTACCACGTTATCCCAGAGGTGATCAAGAATTTCCTTCAATACTTCCACAAAACCATCTCCGACTTGATTGACCAGAAGGTATACGAGTTGCAGTCTAACCGTGTGTCGAGCGAGAGTATTGAACAGAAGATCTACGAGATTCAAGATGTCTATGAAAACAGGTAACAGCGCACTTTTGGTAGTCTTCTCCCGGTTATTGTTGCTATGTGGCTTATCCGTTGATGCTCTTGTTTTCAAGTTGGAACAAGCTGACTGACCGCTTCTTCAAGACATCTCCTTGGCCAGAGGCCGAGTCCATTTCATCACTTGTTGGCAACGGTGGGTCAGCTCGTCTTGAGTTTTCGGTATACATAAAAATTATAATAATTAAAAAAAAAAAAAAAGAGTCTTGCAACACAATAATGAATGATGTAGATAAGATGAATTTCAAAGACTTGCAGTAATGTTGGCCAAATATAGGGTAGCCATCTATTTTTTTGTTTGTTTGCTTATTTGGAGTGATAGAAAGCTGGTTGTGCCTCACAAGCACCAAGAGATGGTCTTCTGAATTCCAAGCAGTCTTGAATGCAGCATGACTCCACTGACGTTCACCTTTTGCCTCTGACAGATGCCGTCTTCCTCATTCTCTATAAGGAACTGTACTACAGACACATCTACGCTAAAGTCTGCGTAAGTTGCTTCCACATTTGAAGCATACATTTCTTTGACAGGAACTTTGTTTTTGTAAACAACCCACACTTCTAATACGGTTTAGGGGGGACCCACTTTAGACCAGCGCTTTGAGTCTTACTACAATTACTGCAACCTCTTCAACTACATTCTGAGTAAGTTTCAAAAATGTGTTTGCCTTTCTACAATTATGCCAATCATTTCTGGATGTTTTGTTTTTATTACAGACGCTGATGGCCCCGCCCCCTTGGAACTCCCAAACCAATGGCTGTGGGACATAATTGATGAATTTATCTACCAGGTTTGTTCTATTTTACTTATAAGAACAAAAACTAAAACTTATCATTTGCACGTAACATGCTAACATTCTACTCATCCTCCTTTTCAGTTTCAGTCATTTAGTCAGTACCGCTGTAAGACAGCCAAGAAGCCGGAGGACGAGATTGAGTTCTTGCGAAACAACCCAAAGATCTGGAACGTCCACAGCGTCCTAAATGTGCTCCACTCACTTGTGGATAAAAGTAACATAAACCGCCAGTTGGAGGTCTACACCAGCGGAGGTATGAAATGATATGTAAGTTTCGTAGTAAATAGCTATTTTACACACCGCAAATGTATTTCTGCTGCGTGTTGCAGGGGACCCCGAGAGTGTGGCGGGCGAATATGGGCGCCATTCCCTCTACAAGATGTTGGGTTACTTCAGCTTGGTGGGCCTGCTGAGGCTGCACTCTCTGCTTGGAGACTACTACCAGGCTATCAAAGTGTTGGAGAACATTGAGCTCAATAAGAAGGTAAAAAAAAAAAAAAAACAGCGTGGTCATCTCAAGCACTTTTGCCTCAATCTTGAAAACGTTTTTCTTTTTTCGTCAGAGCATGTACTCGCGTGTGCCCGAGTGTCAGATCACCACCTATTACTACGTGGGATTTGCCTATCTAATGATGAGGCGCTACCAGGACGCCATTCGAGTGTTTGCAAACATCCTGCTCTACATCCAGAGGACCAGAAACATGTTCCAGAGGTCAACGTATAAATATGAGATGGTAAGTCGTCGTCGAGGTTTGTTGTCCCGAATTTATAAGTACACATTTTAGCTTTTTTTTTTTTTTTTAATTTATTTAATTTTTTTTAAGGATTTCGTCTTGCTTCCTCTCACTTATTAAGTCATATTGATTTGAAATTGTTATGCAGATCAACAAACAGAACGAGCAGATGCACGGCCTGCTGGCCATCGCGCTCACCATGTACCCGATGCGTATCGACGAGAGCATCCACACCCAGCTGAGGGACAAGTATGGGGACAAGATGCTGCGCATGCAGAAAGGGTATTTCTTTCTTTCTTATGGCACAGGTTGGCACAACTTCCAGGCCCTTCATGTCATTTTATGCGGCTCACCAAAGCTTGCTGAATTTTTTTGTTAAGACTACACCATACAAATGCTGATAGCCAAATATGTAATAATTAAGGGCGTCACACAAAATTTGTCATCGTAATTAACTTATTCGCTCGCAGCCATTTTCACAGGAACAATTCCGTTCACTCCCCGGCTGTTTTACTGGATTTGGACTGATTTTGCAAGGCCCACAGAATATTGTGTTCTATTGTTATAAAAACGTGGACTCTATCAAAAGAAAGATTAAAGTATCTTCGTTCATCAGGAAAAAAAAAGTATATTTCTATCTGTTTCCGTTTTGCAGCAATTAGCATTAGAATATAGCTAAGTTTAATCAATTTTCACAAACCTATTTAGAATTGTAATTGATCTTTTTTTCAACATGGCCTTGGTTGATCTCCTTTGCTCTGCTGCCACCTGCTGGTCGTTTGTGTAATAACAATTTCTGCCACCGTTCTTTGCAGTTGAGAGGCTCCATCAAAGCTTCTGTACGCTCTTGCATGAAAACAAACAAACGTATAAACGCGTCTTTGGGACACTTAAAACATGAAAAAAAATGTTAAGTTGTGAACAAATACGTTAATTGCATCATTTCAATAATGAATTCACAATTAATTGCACATTTTATATCTATTCTAAATGTACTATAAAAAATTTATTTTCGAAGTTTTCACTCTTAACATAAAAGTAGAATGTTTTTAAACTAATAAAATATGTCTGAATCTTTTAGTCATTGATACAGTAATTTCCTAACAATTCATGAAATTGAGTTCAAATTAAAAATATGTACTGTGCTGTAAAAAGTGATATTGATTTGTGTTGGTCATATATCTGCCACGAGATGGCATTATTGCATTTGTAAGACATTGATGGCAGCTCAGTGCATTTTTCTTTTCAGATTACGATCCATCTAATCTCTAACATGCAGTAACTTGTGAAAGTCTGCACATTTTTTAAATTGTAAAATACAAATTTCCCTCAGTCTCCACAAATATTTGCAGTATTATTACATTTATTACTGCTAAGTTTTAACGTGGACGTGTCTACCAAGTAAGGGGCGGTCATTAAAATGCAATGGCAGATGTCATGAATCTGTTAATGTTCCCTTTTTCCGCCTCAGAGACCTGCAGGTGTTTGAGGAATTGTTCAGCTTCGCCCGCCCCAAGTTCTTGTCTCCAGTGGTGCCCAACTACGACAACGTCCACGCCAACTACCACAAGGAACCCTTCCAGCAGCAGCTCAAGGTCTTCGCAGAGGAGGTGCAGCAGCAGGCTCAGCTCTCCACCATCCGCAGGTGACGCCGAATGACGGACGTGAACCTCAGCAGATGCTCCGCATGTAGGACGCTTTTTATCTTACTGGCGTTGTTTGACTCCAGTTTCTTGAAGCTGTACACCACAATGCCAGTGGCCAAGCTGGCGGGATTCCTGGACATGACCGAACAGGACTTCCGGATTCAGCTGCTGGTCTTTAAGCACAAGATGAAGAACCTGGTGTGGACCAGCGGCATCTCGGCTCTGGATGGAGAATTCCAGTCAGCTTCCGAGGTTGACTTTTACATTGACAAGGTACAGTACTGAAATATGTTCCTATGATGTCAAGTACTAAATCAACATGTGATTGTGAAATATTTTCCTTCATCATGTCATTAATTTCATGGAATGTTTAATTAGTATATTAATATATAATATTGTATAATATATAATATATATAATATATAATATTTGCCTTCCATGTTAGCGCTAAAAAAAAGTTGGTTCTCCTTCCATCTCCTCAGGACATGATCCACATAGCAGACACTAAAGTGGCTCGCCGCTATGGAGACTTTTTCATCCGACAGATTCACAAGTTTGAGGAGGTGATGTGTCCTACTTGTGACTTTTGCTTCATACCTCTTTTCATGAATGACTGTCCTTGACTCAAATTCACTCCCGTCTCCACAGTTGAATCGAACACTGAAGAAGACGCCAGCAAGCAGCACCACCGGCACGTCTGGGAGCGCCACAAGCCGATGAATCGGAACTTTAACATCTGTTATTGATGACTTTTCTATGTAACTTGGAAACAATAAATCAGCAGATTGGTTGTCTTAAAATCTCATTTTGTGTTTATTGTCTCCAACCACTAGATGGCAATGTTTTCAAACCTTTGCCACAGCTGCCCAATTTGGCATCACTCATTTAACAACGCTGTAAAAATATGATTAGAGCCCTCCACGTCATCATAAGAATGTGACAGACGGTTGCATATTTCTTTTATTATCACAGATATCAGGGCTGGTGACATTAAGGACAAAGAAATAAAAACATACAAAAAATGTACATATAAAAATGGACTTTGAAAACACACCACTCATCAGAAACAGCATTATAGAAAAGAAAAACACTATTGCACAATTTACACGTATGCCCACAGACATCCAAATAAACCTACCTGTTGCGGTAAGCAGGCATTTATGTTGAAAAATATTCAAACGCCAATACTTATCTTGAAATAAAAAAATTAAGTAAACATGGCTCCATTTGACCATGACACTTAACTCCCTTCAGGTGGCAGTGTAAAGTCTTGGTGGGCATGTTGCCATCTTCATATCAATAAAATCCAACAGCCAATATATATATATTTTTAAATCAATTTGTTAAACTTTCTTTGAGAACTGAAATTTCTCATAGTTTGTGCTCCAAAATCAACCATCTTGAATAATCTGCTGAGGTGTTTTTGATATCCGGGCTCTCCATGGAACGCTGGGCTAGCATGTTCCAGTTTGGTGCCTTTTCTTTTTTTTTTCTTCTTTTTTTTTGGATCCAACAATTTCCACAGATCAGCTGGAAAGTTTAATTTTTCAAGCATCAAGAGGTTATTTGAGGCATTCCGGTCACACTGCATCATTACTTTCCCATAATTACTAAAATAAAGATCTTCATTTTCCATCTTCACAGACAGACACTGACTGGTTTTACACTTGCAAATGAACTGAAAATATGAAAAGGAGTTGGAATATTCAGTCTCCCGATGAAGGCCGTTCGCTGGTCTGAATGTGTGGAGCTGTGTGCACAACAAGTGAGGATGTAGCACCTTCTATTACGTAGTCTTTTTTTTTTTTTTTTTCACACAGGAATGTTCCTTCGTTCTTTGGATGAAACTCGATGACGCCGATAAGTTTTGTTCTTGCTAAGCCCTGCTTATCCCCAAAAAACATCTTGAAGCAAACTCGTCCGTGTGAGTTTTGTCCCAAGCGGGCTGTGGACCGGCACACTCACACTTTTGGTCCTTCTCGGCTCTTTCCGCGTACTTTCCCAACAGGGTCATCGTGGTGGCGGCGTGGAGACACAAGCACACGCACACACTCGAGTCATGGTTGTGCTCTCAGACCAGCGAGGCCTCGGCTAGTCATAACTCGGTGATTTCCAAGGGGCTCTCCGGTAGCTCGCCGTCCTTGTGACGGTGCATGGGCGTCGACTTGGCCGACTCGGTGCGGGCGTTCCGCTCCGAGTAAAGCCCCCCGTCGGCGTTTAGGGCCTCGAGAGAACGCGCCAGAGCCCGCTGGTCGTCCTCCGGCAGGCTGTTGAGGTCGGAGGTGAGCAGAGTACCTGTGCTGCCGTGGACCACGTGCACGCCTTCCGGCCCCTTCAGCTCCATGGGAAGCTTGTGTTTGAAGCGCAGGGTGCCGCGGCCTCCGCCCGTGCTCATGCGCTCTTCTTCATCGTCATCTAAATCGCTCTGGACCAGCTGATGGCGGACAGAGGCAGAAAAAAAAACAAAAAAAAAAACGGGCAGAACGAATAAGCAAACAATTGATATTCATACAAGCGACGAAGAGACAGGAACGGAAACATTTAAGAGAGAAATCAGTTAAGAATAAACATGAAAGGAAATCAAGATTCACTGATTCAGTTTCAGTAGTCAAAAGTTAATATTTTGTCCAAAATTAATTTGACTTCATTATTTTTCACGTACAATTAATACCTTTAAAAACATTTTATTCCACTTGCTGTTAACTGTAGATGACATCACCTGTGCTGAGTAAGTCGGTAACGACCAATCATGGCTCAGCTTGCTGACCAAACCCAGAAAACAGGTGAGCTGTATAGCGTATATAAATATTAAAAAAAAAAATATATATATATATATATATATATATATATATATATATATATATATATATATATAGCGTGTATAGCATAGCGTCAACATTAGGCGCCAGTATAGTTTTGTGCGGCAGAAAAGTGATTGATTACCGTTGACCTGAAATGATGACAAAACCTTTGAGATTGTGCCACTAGATATACCCCAAAAATCAAGATAAATTCAGCGGAACCTGTAGCTGATGTGGATAAATAAAGTGGATGTCATAAATATTTGTAGTCGACAGAGGAGACTGCAATAGTGAGCAACACTTTTCTCCAAGGTATGAGGAAAAGCCAGATCAGATGGAAATTCAAAGGAGGCAGCGGCAGCAGCACACAGTAGTCAACCGAGCCCACCTCAGTGACTGACGAGTTTTCACCCTGGCTGGCGGAAACAGTGACGAGTCTGGCTGCAAATAGTTTTTTCAGTCTCAGGTAGTCGTCCAGGACCACATTGAGCAGGGAACCCTGACAGGATGGCAGTTAGGATCAAAGTCTGGAAGCTACCCAGCTGATGAATCAGCTGTTGAGACATTCTGCTTCATTTCCTGTTTTCTTCTCACAATTTACCAGAGGAGATTTTGGTGACCAGAATCGGATGTTACAAATGATCAGATACATTTCCGTGTGTCCAATATTTCATTTCTCACCTTGATAGGCCCCTCCCTCATGATCTGGCCCAGTTTAGCAATGTTGTCGTACTCCTGAATCGCTGCTCTCAAGTAACGGTCATCATCAGGCTTCGCTTGAGGCTCACGGCCGAATGTTCCCTGTGACAATCACATCAAAAATACGTCAATTTAAATCTCAGATCCTGAACCACAACGCTATCCACAAATTCTTTACAATCAAATATTATAAAAAAGTGATGAGATATGTTGTATCTGGTCCTCACATGAGTGCGTGCAGGGCTGTTCCACAAGTCCGTTATCTCGCTCAGGTTCTCAGGCAGGTCGTCCTCGTGGTCTGCTTGGGCGGCCAGCTCCAGGTTGTGACAGTATGGATCCAGCCACACCGGGTTAGCTCTGCAGGGACATTTGGAAGTTAGAGTTGGTCATATCTGGACAACAACCAGATTTGATCACACATATGAATGGATTTTTTTTTTTTTTTTTAATTCATTTAACTTCAAATTTACAGAACATATTGGCATAGTACATTGTTAAACATTATATTGAAAAGGTAACAGACAAACTTAACAATCTCCAAAAACAACACAAAATACATAAAAACTTACCGTATATATGAATGCATTGTCAATACGACCCTCGCGGCTGAAACCGGAGGGTAGCCATCTTATGTTGCCACTTTTACTAAAAACGTGCAATTTTTTCCACTGAACACTGTTATGATCAGTGCATGTTTTACACTAGAATCACTGTATGGAGTCATGAGAGCCTGACAAAGAGTGAACTCAATATGGTTAGGTTTACTTTTCACAGCATTTTTTTTTCCTGATGGGCTTTACTTTCACTTGATTGTTGATGTCTCTGACAGAACAATGCAGATGAATCTTTGAGTAGCATTCGGAGATATTCTTTATTAGAGAAAATTAAAAGTATTTTTATTAGCAATGAAATGTACATGTATTGCTTTTCCCAGAATTATTGGTACAACTATATGTCATACACGGTGGAATTTTCACCGTAGAGGCAGAAAATACTGTAAAAATGCCACGGTGAAATTAATGTATTCACATTAGGCGCCCTAAGTGAATGGCAACGTAAGATGGCCGCCAACAGCAACTAAGTGGCATTGACAAGCCATAGATTTGTAAGTCCCATCTCGGGGGCGGTCATTTTGTCACTTGTCGACTGAAAATGACCGTGTCTAAAGGCTCACATAACCAAACCCAGAAAACAGGTGAGCCGTGATTGCTCAGGATTGGGCGGCGTGGCTCAGTGGTAGAGTGGTTGTCTCCCAACCCCAGGGTTGTGGGTTCGATCCCATGTCATTGTGACAATATCAAAGTATCCTTGAGCAAGATACTGAACCCCAGAAGTGTGATTCAACACATTCATATTTATCAGAATGCCATGTTTAGACTAGTGTGGGCACATATAACATATTATTGCAAAGATTTTTTTTTATTTACTTCCTCTTTACTTCAGAACTCCAAATTCACAATCTCAATAAATGTTAACATTATCTTACAAAAAAAACAAAGAGGATTTAAAAAAAAATATTTATGCTGGAATTGGCCTTCTGAAAAGTATGTCCAATATGTTTAATGAATCTATAGTATGAAATGAATGCAGTGGGCAGACAACTACTGTGTAAACAAAATAAAATAAAATAAAATATAAATTATATAGAGCATATGTCCAACCAAAAATCTTCTATTCTACCTTCCCTTATTAGCTTTGTGGGTAACTGGAGCATATCCCAGACAACTTTTGGCAAGTGTCGGAATACACTCTAGAATGGTTGCCATATATACAAACAACAACAACAAAAATATTCACGCCACTTTCTAGTATTCTGGAAGAGCATCATAGCTAATTGGGAAAGTTCCTGAAATGGAGACCCTCTGAAAATCTCACCCCTCAAAGGAGTACTTGTTGGTGTTGGGCATGTCCAGAATATCCATTAAACCCTGGTTCCCTAGATGATGGAAGAAAGACAACTCTTCAGAAACTCGCTATTATTGAGCCACGTTTTGTGTAACATACTGTATGGCTACATCAGCATGCAGCTAATTACAAACCTGTCGATCCTGCAACGATCGCTTTGAGCTTCCTCTGATGCCTGCAACGGCAAAAAAAAAACGTCACCACTCGGGCATTCTGTGGCAAGGTGGCTGAAAACGTGACCGAGCAGACACATAAATTCCATGAATGAGTGACATGATGAAACACTCTTACACTCTGCGATAATGCCAGTTCATTGAGACAAACAATATCCCTGCCAGGCACAGCAGCACAGCCAGAATAATGATGACCAGCTGTGACAGACAGACAAAATAGAAATTTAACACCACGGAAAAACACACAAAACAAACTTTAAAATAAAATAAAATAAAAAACAGGTTGAGCTGACCTGCAGCGTGGTGATGTCGTCAGGTAGCTTGTCACTGACAGCCGGCTGAACATCCACCACGGTGTACTTCCGAAATAAATTTCTCAGCTGCTCCTTGTTTTCGTCGATCATCTGGATCACTCTGGAACACAATAGAAAACTTTCTGGTCATTATATGGTGCAGATAAATTGGCGTGCAAGCCTGGGTTTGTGTTTCAACAATAAAAAATAGAATAATAGAAATAATACAAAAAAAAGGGCTAGATTAAATTATGTAGTGCAAAAATCAGTAAGGTTTGGTGGAAAAATGTTTTATGTACACGTAGCAGCGTAGTCGAGAACATTTTAAATGTTTAAAAAGTTGCAGTTTGGAATTGATACGACACCTTTCAACATCTTGGATGGTGTTGCTTTGATTGTTGACGACATGCACCAACATGTCCGTCTGGCCGTAATTGACTCTCCCCTTCTTGTCAACGTGAAACTGGGCCAAACAAAACAGAAGGCAAAATACACTCAGATATTTATGTACACTCACATACACAATATATTAGTTGACCAACAAAATAAAAATAAAACCTCACCTGTATGTCATCCAGGTTGACGATGGCGCCAGTGATGTTGGAGAGCAAGTTAATGAAATCTTCTTGATTTTCACGGACCACATCAGGGATCTCACTGAAGACGATCTTCACCCTCTGGTCGTCCCGTAGGATGTAGATATTGACGTTGGTGGTGGTGCTGTGTCCTGCCAGGTCGCACGCCAAAATTTCTAGCTGAAAATATCCGGGACTGTAAGCCGTGAAGAGGTCATAGGTGCGAATGATACCATCTGTCAAACCTGTGGACATCACAAAGATTGAATTGGTTGAGGGGGAAAAAAAAAAAAAGAGATCAAAAAGCATTTTATGTATCCGTCAGTTTTTTGGGGCAAATTTATGTATCAAAAGCACTAGTGGTATCGGTACTTGGTATCGAGTTAAGTATCGTATTTTCCGTACTATAAGGCGCACCTAAAAGCCTTCAATTTTTTCAAAAGCTGACCCTGTGCCTTATAATCCAGTGTGCCTTATATATGGATCAATATTGAGCCGCAACAGGTCTCGCTGTCATGACGCTATCGGTGACCCTGCACGATCGCCAAGATCCCGCCATCATACTAATACTTTACCTCAGAGAAAATAATAAAACAGCTGTTTATTCATTTTGGGAGTGAATGGAGTTGTCAGAAAGCTGGTTTGTAATCTATTAATAAAGTTTGACTGACCTATCTGACTGTTTTGTTGACATTCCCTTTAGCGCAGCACCATCTAATGGATGCATAACGTTACCCCAGCCTCTACTATAGCGCCTTATATATGGAAAAAGTTTTAAAATATGTCATTCATTGAAGGTGCGCCTTATAGTGCGGAAAGTACGGTACTCATACTGGAATCAGTGTGAAAAAAAGTAGTATCGAACATCCCTAGTAAAAAAAAATATATGAAAGATAAATCATTGCACTCATCTGAGACAAAGTTAAACTTACCAATAATGAAAATGCTCCCAACATCCTCGCTGCTGTTGGTCTGAGACGGGAAGTACCGGATGGTAACAATGTGGTATTGCACCAAGCTGTTGTTGCCGATATCATTATCAATTGCCACCACTTTAATGAGCTCTGAGCCCACTTTGGCATTAGCAGCCACACCTGCAAACCAAGAAAGAATGTTTTGATGGGTTGACCATAGATGTACACATAAAACAATGACGATTACCTGCAGTGTACTCTGTCTTGGAAAATCTCGGTTTCTGGTCATTGATGTCTTCCAGTTCAATGCGCACCTCCAGCAGGCTGGGGTCTCGGGCAGGGTCCAAAGCTTTAGCCCGTGAAGCCCTTTGACCCCTGGAAGGACTCCAACTCTTGTTACTGGAGGCCTTGATGATGATGGAATATACCGGATTCTCCTCACGATCCAGTTCTTTGTATAACTTTAGCTCTCCGTCTAGACCCAAGCCAAAATTTCCATCGCTGTTTCCGCCTTCAGTTGAACATGGAAAGAAACGCAGTGTGATTTGTACTTCATTTCGCTTCAGACAAAGAAGAAAGAAAGGGGCTGGATCACCTGCAATAAAGTAGTAAACAATCGCATTAGAGCCTTCATCAGCATCCACCGCTCGGGTCACATTCCCCACCACAGTCCCAGGAGGGGAGTGCTCGGGCACGGACAACTTCTGGTAAGGCAAGCTGCCACGCTGAGGTGCACGACACAAAAACATAGAGCAATGCTCAGCAGTGCGTAAAAAAACACACATTCAGATGAGGGTCATTCTCACTT
Source organism: Festucalex cinctus (assembly GCF_051991245.1). NCBI lineage: Eukaryota > Metazoa > Chordata > Actinopteri > Syngnathiformes > Syngnathidae > Festucalex > Festucalex cinctus. The sequence continues at coordinate 12,962,980 of NC_135424.1, forward strand.
AGAGAAACACCAGCATTGTGGCTATTCACTCACTGGTGGTTTGAGAAAGACTGGCTCATTGTCATCAATATCCAACAGCGCCACCTGCAGAGGTTGTGTGGTTTCATAAGGCACTGGCTGGCCCATGTCATGAGCCACAATGATGAGCTGTATGAAGAAGCAATGACACTCCGTTAGAAAACCTTCACCCTATGTTAAGTGGCAAATGTTAACTCACACTGTGGAGGGACTGTTTCTCTCTGTCCAGTTTGACTGTAGTTGTAATGACTCCAGATATGGCATCAATGTGGAAGTTCTCCCAGTCTCTGTTGCCCGCTCCAGTCTGCAGGAAGCGATAGCGCACCTCTCCATTCACACCCTCGTCTGAGTCAGTTGCATAGACTTCATAGACAGGCAGGCCTGGAGGCTGCTCCTATGTGGATGCAAAAAAAAAAAAAAAGTTATAATGAATATAAAACTAGCTTTGGGGGGTTAAAACACATTTACCCCTTATGGTCTATTTTGTCCAAAATTTGGACATTCTTTCTAAGTGTGATAATTAAGTCATTTATGACTTTTTTTTTTTTTTTTGAAACTTTTGACCACTCAAAATGTTCAGTGGCATCAGATCTATCCATAACATATGTACTTTTTAATTTTTTTATTCTTTGATGTGCCCTGTGATTGTCTGGCAACCAGTTCAGGGTGTACCCATAGCCCATATGCTGCCCATAGCCAGCTGGGATAGGCTCCAGCACCCCCCACAACCCTTGTGAGGAGCAAGAGGTTCAGAAAATGGATGATAGATTGATGATTGATGATGATGATTCTTTGATGCCCTCTGTGTACAATAAAAGTAACTGTTCAATCAGCAAAACTAACTTTAATGTATATAAACACACTTTGTCCAGAATTGTCCCTTTGACCGTGCGCACACACGTCACACAAAAATACGTGTGTGCATGTGAGTTTTACTGTGTCCACACACACCCACAGGCCTGTTCTAGCAATCCCGACCATGCCGGCTTGTTTTGGTGCAACTATGGTCACGTGGCAAAGACAAACGTCAGCTCAAGAAAATATGATAATTAGCTCTCCAGCGCCACCTGGTGGATTATGGCTTAGAAGACTCACCTCACATTTTTTATTTTAGACCTATTTTAGGCCCCACTGAAGGGATAAATTTGGTAATCATGCAATAAATGCAATATAACACATCAGATGTACAGTGCATCAAAAAACATGAAAAATTATGATTTATAATGGGAGTCAATGGGTCAAAAAATTGTACAATTAGACCTTTCGCACTATAAATAATTTGCTCCCACATATACTAATGACAATAAGAATAAAAAAAAATAATAATGGTTGGGGCCATTTTGAAATTCAACTGGTTTGGAAATTCTGGGTGAAATTTCAGCTCTCTAAGTGATTTATATTTTTTAATATGCTTTATCTATGATAATGTTATTATTAATCATAAAATGCCCACATTTTGTACAAATAGGCCATAAGGACTAGTCTTAGAATAGATGTCAAACATTGTGGGAATATTCAATGGCTTAATTACATCACAATATCCATGCATAATCAGGGAGCTAGAACCTCATCCATTCACCATTAGAAACAAGCTGTAAACACTGACAAACATAACTGCTCTTGATATGTATAGTATGTGTAAGTGTGATTAAAGAGGAACACAATTTAAATCCATAAACTCTAGCATTTGTAATCATTTGCAGGAATGTTGGATCTTATATTGTCTGTAATTGCAGAAAGCAAAATCACTGTCTCTGTAATTTGCTGCATTATTAACATTATTATTTGTCACATGATTCATTGCGGAGCAAGGCAATATCTATTATGCATTAGCACGGCATTCAGAAAGGTTGAATGCTAATTATGATGTTTCAGTTCCCTTGCACTAACACACATTTGAATTCCCCTCACAGCTTGGCCAACTGGGCACCAAAACAGGAAGTAAAGCTCTGTGCAGTTGTTGTGATGAGGATTTGGTTATGAAAACACCTGATGACCTTTTTTTGTGTATCAAAGGAAAACATAATACAAGACCAAGTGCTACAAGAAAAAAACTTTCTATGAGAGCAAATTTGAGCAGTCCCCTACAAAAACGAAGACGATCAATTTCATGAATATTTAGCATGAAGTTACCTCTGAGATATGAATGATGGTTCCGTTGGCTGGTCTAACAAATACCGGACGGTTGTCATTGACGTCTATGACTGTGATGATGAGGTCTGCGGTTGACCACAGGGGGGGACGCCCCTGGTCTGTGGCCACCACAGTCAGGTTGAAGCTCTCAGACGACTGGAGCAGACGGCGAGAGCGCACAAGTCCTGTGTTTGGATCCAGAGAGAAGGCATCTGGAAAGAGAGAAGCAATTTGGCTGAAGTGAATTACTTTATTTTATTTTTAAAATTGTTGGCGGTCATTCAATGCGTTGTAGTCCAGCAGCGAAATAAGCAAAAGAAAGACAAAAGACTTCATTCAATTCTGACAGTGAATTCAGACCTGAATGGGCTCCCAGCAGGTTGTAGAGTAACGCCCCATTCTCGCCTTCATCCAGGTCGGAAGCCTTCACTGTGATCACTGATGTTCCACTGGGCTCGTTCTCAAACACGCTGGTGGTGAAAACTCGCTCAGAGAAACGTGGCTGATAATCGTTGACATCAAGAATCGTCACGAGGACCTATTGATCAACAATAAGCAGATTGTTTTATTCCCGTACAGAACATTCTTGACACACATTGATACTTATACTTCCGGGTTGAAACAATGCTTGTGCCAATGAATGACTTTGTTAAAAACCCTGTTTTGACTGTACTTCCGCTTTAAAGAACGCCAAATAACAATCAAGAGTAATGGCAGAATAAATTTGAGGCATCATTTAAAAGGAACAAAAACAAGCATTCCAACAGCATTGACATTTAGCTTTATGGTTTTACCGTTTAGTCCGCCTGTCCTATTAATACTGTAGTATATACCTGGACAGAGTTCTCTCGCCTGTTGTTGGAGCTGCCGCCAGGGTTGTCTCGTGCAACAGCGGTTAGAGTGTAGTGGTCTTTTGTCTCTCTATCCAAGGGAGAGAGGATGTAGATCTCTCCCTAAAACATATGTGGAAGGATGACTGGGAGTGGTTTCTGTTTCACACTATTTGTGTATGGGACAAAAAATAGGACACATACGGTATTGTCTAATAATGTATTCATGTTCAAATACACTCACAGTTGTTGGTCTGATGCCAAACTTGCCCTCCCCGTCTACTAAGCTGTACTCAACAACAGCAAAGAGACCTGAATCAGCATCTGTTGCACTGACACGAACTATGGTTGTGCCAAGGTTTACATTTTCAAAAACAGGCTCCTATCAAACAAAGACAGACAAAACAGACATCAGAAATGAATCATCACTAGCATTAGCATACCATAACAGTTCTATATCTATTGTTTTTATGTACTGCCATGATAGCCATAACATTTGCATTTCGTACCTGATACGAAGGTTGTAGGAAAACTGGGTTGTTGTCATTGACATCGACAATGCGTAGATAAACGGGTAACTCAGCAATCCGAGGAGGACTTCCATGGTCCCTTGCCCGAATAGTGAAATTAAGCCATTGCACTTGTTCAAAATCCACTGTCTGGTTGGCCACAATCTTACCTGAGAAATTTGTAAGAAACTGAGTTACTTGTTATTATTCTTTTTTTTTTCTTTGTTTCAAAGCCTTTCTAGTTGGAGATTGTAATTTTCGACCTATGTATTTGCGTGCCTATATAACCCCCCACCCGCCAGTGATGATTTCAGTTAACCATTCCTGGTCTAATTGAACAATACTAACTGAGATAAACAGACAATATTGTATAATAAAATCACTTTGCTTTATACCACATGACAGCACAATGATGTTCACTATCAGAGTATAAATGCGTGTTTCAGTGTGGTGGTTGTAATACCAGTGGAAGGGTCCTCCAATCTGACATATCCTCCTCGTGGTAAGTGGAGCAGCTGATAGACGACCTGGCCATTGGGGCCTTTATCCGGGTCCACGGCTGACACAGAGAGCAGCGTCGTGCCTGGCTGCGCTCCCTCCAAAATCTTCTCCGTGAAATTGGTCACTCCGAAGGGGCGGAAACGAGGAGCGTTGTCATTTACGTCCAAGACGTTGATGGTTAGTCTTGCTGAGATGATGAAAATTAAAATGGAATGAATTACTATTAACTCATTCCCTCCCAGCCATTTTCACTGAAGCAACCCCCTTCGCTCCGAGCTGTTTGTACTGCATTTTGACTGACTTTGCAAGGTCCATAGAATATTCTGTTCCATTGAAATAAAACCATGGACCATACCAAGAGAAAGATTAGAGTCTCTTCTTTCACCAGGGAAAAAAAAGTGTATTTTTATCTGTTTCCGTTTTGCAGCGACTAGTATTAGAATATAGCTAAGTTTAATCATTATTCATATTCCTGGTGAAAACAATGGCAAAAAGAGCTTGTTGCGACATGGCCCTGGCTCTCTTATACTCTGCTGCCACCTGCTGGCCGTTTTTGTAAGAACTACCATTGCTTTAAGCAACCACTTCATGCCTGAAGCCGTATCAAAGCCTTCTGTATGCTCTAGCATTAAGGAAAAACACAAAAACTTATGAATATGTTTTTGGGAGTGAAGGACAAACTATTAAAAGACGTATAAATAAGTTTTTGGGTTTGAATGAGTTAATGTTTGGGGTATAATCTTGATAAATAGAAATTGTCCTTACCGTTTGGGACACTGCCAGACTTGTCAATAACCTCACTGGCGTTGTCATGGACAGACACAATAATCTCGAAAGTAGCTACTTGTTCTCTGTTGAGTGGATTGCGTACAAACACTGCGCCTACAATTGCAGCAAAACATTTCATTGATAGAAATATTGCATTCCTACATTCTAGGCAGACCTAATTAATCACATAATGATATTGAACAGACTGACCAGTGTGCAAATCAATGCCAAAGGACTCCTGCAGGCCATCTACAGGGTTGTTCCCATCATCCTTTGCTTCCACTGAGATGATATAATACTCCAGTCGTGGATGCAGGTCGGGGTCCACAGCCGTCAACGTGGTGACCACCACCCCGGGCGGCGTGGACTCGTTGACATTAATCATAGTTAGAGGCTCTATAAAACGCGGCCGCGAATCATTGACATCATCGAGGATGACCGTTAGAGTGGCGGTGCCAGACATGGGCGGTGTGCCACGGTCGGTTGCCATGACGACCAGGCGGTAGGACCCACGCTCCTCCCTGTCCAGGGTGGTGTTGCCGACTAGAACGGCGCCGGAGAGAGCGTCGACCACAAAGCGATCCAGAGCGCCGCTTACCAAGCGGTACATGAGCCAGCCGTTGGAGCCGGAGTCAGCATCGATGGCGGACAGCTGCGTCACCACCACACCTGCAGGAGACATGTCAATCTTTTTATGTTTTTTTTTTTTTTTTTGCTAGAGCATACAGAAGGTTTTGATGCAGCTTCTGAACTGAAGAGAAGCAATGGTAGTTATTACAAAAACAGCCAGCAGGTGGCAGCAGAGTATAAGAGATCAACAGGGTCATGTTAAAACAACCTCTTTTGCCCACTGTTTTTAAACAGATTTGTTAATAATGATGAAACCTAGCTATATTCTAATGCCAATTGCTGCAAACGGAAACGGATAGAAATATATATTTTTTTCCTGATGAAAGAAGAGACTCTAATCTTTCTTTTGGTAGGTTCCATTTTTTATAGCAATAGATTACAATATTCTGTGGGCCTTGCAAAATCAGTCAAAATCCAGTAAAACAGCCAGGAGTGAAGGGGTTTGCTCCAGTGAAAATGGCTGAGAGCGAATGAGATAAGCAGCAAAACCCAGTAGTTTTTGTCAATATCAGAACACGGCCATTTTGCCACTTTCTGTTGGGTGAAAATGACATCACAGTTGCTCAAGTAACAACCAATCACAGCTCAACTACAGAAAACAGGTGAGCTGTGATTGGTCGTTGCCTGAGCCCTGAGCCACTGTGATGTCATCTTCAGTCGACAGCAAGCGGCAAAATGGCCGACCCCTGAGATGGATAAAAACGGCTGGATTTTGCGGCATAACTCATATTCCACAAATGTAATATTAATACAGATGCAATGTTTAAACTAGTGAGGTCACATTTAACATACTATTGTCAAGAAATGTTTCAAGTTGACTTCCCCTTTAAAACAATATCATTCCACCTTTTCCCATTCATTGGCACGCTAATTAATATGCACACACCAGTTGGACTATTCTCAGGTAGTCGCACACTGAAACTGGAAGGGCTGAAAACAGGTGGGTTGTCATTCTGATCCAGGATTGTCACTGTGAGAGGAACACTGCTGTTTAATCCTCCTATGTCCTCCCCAACTAGGACCAACTCAATACGAGGCTCCTGAAATGCTTCGCGGTCCAACATGGCTCCTGGTAGCACACGGATGACTCCTACAAGATGAGACCATGACAGAAAGTAAAACATATGCATATGCATCTATATTCTACTGTAACTATTTTCTGTTGTGTTGCTCATACTAACCACTGTTAGCATCCACAGTGAAAAGGTCCACCTTCGCTCCCAACAGGCGATACTTCACAACAGCATTGGGTCCAACGTCTTTATCTACAGCCAGAACGGGCCCGTTCAACACTGTTACAGTACTGCCTGAAAGAAGAACAGACAGCAAGGTTTGAACATTTTCATGGAGTTTGCAAGTTGCCATTCAATGTGTCTACAATTTTGATTTTAAAAAGGGGTCTTAAAGAAAGTTTCAGCTGAGTACAATTACATATTCAACAAAAATATAAACGCACCACTTTTGTTTTTGCTCCCATTTTTTAATGAGATAAACTCAAAGATCAAAAACGTCTTCCACATACAATATCACAATTTATCTCAATTATTGTTTGAGTCTGGGGACTCAGAAAACCAGTCAGCGTGCCACTCTGAAAAAGTGCAGTTTTGTTCTGTTTTCTGAGTCCCTCAGTCCCAACAAAACAAAACAAAACAAAACAAAACAAAACAAAACAAAACAAAACAAAACAAAACAAAACAAAACAAAACAAAACAAAACAAAACAAAACAAAACAAAACAAAACAAAACAAAACAAAACAAAACAAAACAAAACAAAACAAAACAAAACAAAACAAAACAAAACAAAACAAAACAAAACAAAACAAAACAAAACAAAACAAAACAAAACAAAACAAAACAAAACAAAACAAAACAAAACAAAACAAAACAAAACAAAACAAAACAAAACAAAACAAAACAAAACAAAACAAAACAAAACAAAACAAAACAAAACAAAACAAAACAAAACAAAACAAAACAAAACAAAACAAAACAAAACAGCACCTTTCAGAGTGGCCTTTTATTGTGGGCAGTCTAAGGCACACCTGTGCACTCATCATGGTGTCAAATCAGAATATGATATGGCACACCTGTGAGGTGGGATGGATTATCTCGGCAAAGGAGAAGTACTCACTATCATAGATTTAGACTGGTTTGTAGGGATGTAACCATATCCAAACATCATGGTACGATATTATCACGATATGAAGGCCACGATACGATAATTATCACGATAAAAAAAGATCATAATATTGTAAAAAAAGAGCTCGTACTAAAAAAAAAATATATATATATTGTGCTTTTGTACATAACAGCAATACATATAAACCACCTACAATCTCTAATAACAATATTGAGGCACTTACTTGCTAATGCAAGCACACACTGATCGCTTCACAACCAAAGTAGGTTCCCCTTCATCTGACAATTAGCATAGATTTTAAACATAGAAGGCCAAAACATCCCTAATGAAAATTAAATTGGACTAATAAACTAGCCACTAGAGGGTGCTAGAACTGCACAAATGGAAATCAACATGACTTTTTCAACAAATAGGTTCCTTTTAAATATTGTGAACATGACGACGGCGATATTGTGGCAGTTTTAATATCACGATATCACGATATTGCCCTTATCGTGACATCCCTACTAGTTTGTGAACAATATTTAAGATGAATGGTGATATTGTGTATGTGGAAGAAGTTTTACATCTTTGAGTTCATCTAATTAAAAAAATGGGGGCAAAAACAAATTGATTAAATTGTAAATGCAAAGTTACTATCATTTCCCACCTCATAAACCACATAGAGAGTTTAATGAAAAATGGGCCATCCCGGCCAGAACGTCCCCTTTAAATTTGGACTCCAACCGGAATTCATTCGCTGACCTCGGCGGGATTAGTTGAATCGGGATTTTAGGAACAAGTCCAGCCCCTAGTCCACAATTTAGCAAAATACATTCTGCAGTTCTTAACATGCACAGTTCAGACTTGTCTCTTTTTCACAACTTCACGTTCATCTTAAAAGTAAAGCATAAAAACAGGAAGTGGTGCAGACTTGTTAAACACAAGGTTTTCAGCAAGAAACACTCAGTAAAGTCCACGCACGCATGCACACACGAATGTACACAGGTGCTACCTGCTGCAGAATTCTCTGTGATCTCAGCCCTGTAACTGTTTCTGGTAAACACAGGTCTGTTGTCGTTCTCATCCAATATGGTTATAACCAGGAGGTCCGAATCCTGGTGGTGTGTAACAGAAGAAAAAAGAGCCAAGAAATACAGTTATTAGGGAATTGTAGCAATATGAATGAAGCGATTTAGTGCTGTCTTTGTATGTAAGCATTCGTCCTAAAACACATTCATAACAACTCGGGATTACCCTGCGAGCGATACGAGGGTTGTCAGGGTTATCTTTGACAGTGACGGTCAGTCTGTATTCAGCCACTCGCTCTCTGTCTAGTGGTCTGTTCACCTGCACCACACCTGACTGAGAGATACAGACATGAATATATACATAACATAATACACTGTGTTTCATTTCATTGGCAAAATGTAAAATGACTCGCGTTTCAGTCAGATGGACTCACCGTGTCATTGATGTAGAAGGCTCCATCCCGATTGCCAGCAGTGATGTTGTAGGAGAGCAACGCATTCCGCCCGCTATCCGCATCTCGGGCTCGGACCCGGGCCACAGATGTATGTATAGAGGCGCCCTCGCTCACACTGGTGTTGTAAGGCAGGTTTAGGAGGACGGGGTCGTTGTCGTTGATGTCTCGGACGCGGACCCCCACTACAACCTGAGGAGAAGACACAAGTACAGGGGAACTTTGCAATGTCAAGGTAGTAAAAATAAAAACAACAATGTCATGCTTTTTTTTTTTTTTTTTTTTTTTTTTTTTTTAAGTTATCTGCACTATTATTTATTTAGTATTTATTTTTCTGATGACTTTCTGCTGCATTTGAAAACAGATATATGTACTTTCTACTACTTCCTTTCTCAAAATAGGCTTGTTATTTTTTCACACTTTGCAGATGATGACGCAACAAAAAAAGACATACATATAGAGAAGTAAAGTAAGTAAAGTAAGTAAGAAGCTCTGGGGAACGAGTTATTTTGACAATAAAAACAAGTAAAAGTCGCACCAGCACTATCTAGTTCTGAAATGACAACATGCAACATGGAACAAGCTTTTTTGTTCATCCCAGTACAACAAGCTCTGTGTAAGACAATATAAGAGGGAAACAATCTTGTCAAAACATGTATTGCATATATTTCACAGGACAATTTATTTTTGTACATATGTACACTTCATCCTGTACTTTTTTTCAATTCTTCCACCTTAGTGTGAGTACCTTTACCACCTGCCTACAAAAGCAAGAATGTAAATGAAATCACATTCATATTAAGCCTTTGTCACTTGTCATTAGTCAAGTTGGCATTGGTATTACCAGTGGTTAACTTTTTACACAATGGGGGGGTCTTCGGAGTTGCATTATTTGAACATTGGCTGCACGGTGATGTGATTAAAATGTGGAAACTGAGGCAATAATTTTTCAAAATTCCACTTTTCCTCCTCAAAAATTATGCAACTTTGCCAGATTTTAATCAAGTGCAAACCAATGTAGGCTTACATGTTCAAATTAAGTAAATTCAAAAGCCTTTTTTTTGTCAGTGCACATATGTATTTAAAAATGTGACTTCAAACATTGCCAAAAGTGTTAATAAAAATGATATAACAGTGACGATTTGATGCAGATTATTTCTAGTTCCAAAAACAATTCTAAACAGGAAAGTACCAGCCATTAACCACCAGCTGTTGGTCTGTAAAGGTTTGTAGCATTAACAGTGAATTTCTGTAAAATTGTGACATAAAAAATGTAAAAACAAAAACATGTATGAAGCATTGTGTAATTTACATTGATATGTAGTACAACTGTGAACCAAACACAACTGTTGATTTGACAGTTATTTCTTTATTCACTCGTCTACTTCTTGTAAAATGTATTTACTTATTTACGCACTTCAAAATGTTTGCTTTGTTCTTGTTTTGTTACCTTATTCTTTACTGCACAACCGATATTTATGTTTATGTACAGTGCCTGTTCTTAAAGCGCTTTATAAAGTTGAGTTGAGTTGTTGTGATGCAGATTTTTACTATATATAAAATACCAGTAAAATTTAAAAGATGTTTGCATTTGCACTGTTTTTTTTTTTTGTTTTTGTTTTTTTTTTAAACAGAATTTCTCTGGCTGCAACAGCTGCCATTTTTTTTCCATAAAAAAAAAATATTTTTTTTTTTTTTTGATGGGAATGTGATATGATACTTGTTTCATGTGCACCCACCGAGCTGTTGCGCGATGGCGTACCCAGGTCGCGGGCTGTGACAGTGATGTTGTAAAAAGCAGTGGTCTCTCTATCCAACTCAACATCCTTCCTCACTCGAAGTTCCCCCTCCACGGGAGAAACCATGAACTCGTCTTGTAAAGCAAGACAAAAAGTTGCTCAGCAATGCTGATAAATAACGGAGTAACTTTGCGGTTCATAAACAACAACACCAACTTTGATTATCTCCACCAGTGATGCTGTACTCCACTTTGCCATTCAGCCCTGAGTCTTCATCACTGGCTCTGAGTGTCCAGACCCGAGGCCCTGGCTGGCCCTCAGTCACCTCAAAGGGGCCCTCGTAGGCTTTGGGGAAAGTGGGTGTCATGTCATTCACGTCTAGGACGTTCACCAGCACCTACGGTAGAAAAAAGAATTTCAAATGATTGCATTTCTTTAAGACGGTACATCATTAAGTCTCACCAATGTGATACAATGCAAAAGATTTGGCTTTTACAAAGATAACGTCAGAGATGATGAAGAGTATCATTACTGTGGTGCTAGATGTCAAACGATGAGCAGGATTTGGACTTTGATCTGTTGCTGTGACCACCAGAGCATAGTGTCCATTACTGATCTCAAAGTCAAGCTCCTTCACAGCTGTAATCCTCCCCTAAACACACATAATCGTTACATGGAGTTTAGTTTTTTTTTTTTTTTTTTAAACATTTTCTTCATAATGATGATTAGGGGTGTTAAAAAAAAATCGATTCGGCAATATATCGCGATACTACATCGCGCGATTCTCGAATCGATTCAATAAAAAAAAAAATCGATTTTTTTTTTTTTTTTTTTTTTAAGAGCTCAGAATTGTTCATTCGGTAGTCTTACCGATTCAACGTCTTATCATCATTGCCTTTTTTTTTTTTTTTTTTTTTGTGTGTGTGTGTGTGTGTGAGAATCGATTTTTTAAACTTCCATTTTTAATGGAAAAATATTCAACAAAACGTCTGACTTCGGGTTAGGATTCACACCTTGAGCATGGAAGAATGTTATATGAACGGAACATTAAGCCTTAATATTTTATTTTAATGCTGTTCAAACATGAAACAGATTACAACCTCTATAAGACTGAAATTTCAGATAAATAAATAATACATTTTCATATAAATCTTACACTCTACAAGCTTACTGATTAGTATTTTCTAAATTTGAATGAAAAAAAATCGCAACAATCGACTTGTAAATTCGTATCGGGATTAATCGGTATCGAATCGAATCGTGACCTGTGAATCGTGATACGAATCGAATCGTCAGGTACTAGGCAATTCACACCCCTAATGATCATTGTATAATCTCACCGTAATGCTGTTGATATGAAAAGTTTGGACCAGGTTGCCTTGAGTGATGGCATATCGCAAAGTGCCATTCAGATCCTCATCCGGGTCAATGGCCGTTACTGTAGCGATGGTGGCGCCCACTGTGTCAGGGCCCTCGCTCAGCACGGTGACATACTCCTCTTCTGGAAATTCTGGAGCGTTGTCATTTTCATCCACAATTCGGACATTAATGGTGGTGGAGGTCTGTGTGAGAAAAACAGAGACAGATGTCCTGAGTTGTTATTATCCATTCTGTAGAAATTAGTTTGAATTGGCCATAAATGTATTTTTGGATTGAAATGATTGATTGATAGCGATTTATCACATAGGAATGCAAATATGAAACACAGATTTGAAACAATAAAAACACACAAGTAAATGTGTTTTTGTGTCCTTTTCAATCTGCTTAATGTATTGTTTTTTTCTGTTCTTGAATGTTTTTTTGTTGCTGCACATCACAGTAAATTTTTTGAATGTTTAATGTTTGAATCTTATTTTGAAAGAATGATTGTAAACAACATTCTTCTATACAAATAGTTTAGCCCAGAAATATAGGAAGGAGGAAAACATTCCACTGAAAGACTCTCGTATGCCACCCAATGTCATAAAGATCCACATATGGAACTGATATTAAAAGAATTATCATGAGAAAAAAAAGATCCTGAGCTTAGTACTTATTGTCTATAGTGCTGAATAAATATATGATTCTTGTTGAGTCAGTCACTGGAAATGGTGAAAATATCCTAATAAATTGTGGATCATAATTGTCAAACTTTACATGATGGGGGCTTGTGAGATTACCAAGACTGGCACAGTAGAACTTTCCAATTAGCTCTGAAGACAATGAAAGCAATAAATTACATTTGGTGACTTTATGGCCCATCTGGAGCTTAGAATAACAGCAATTAATACACATATTGGCTCATAATTTATAATTAGTTATAAGGAAAGTTAGTGGGATACTGAAGTTATTTTGAGCTCTAAAAAATGAACCTTTGTCTTGTACCTTGACTTATACATTTGGCTTTAAATTTTATACCTATGGTGTAATCAATCAACCAATCAATAAATCTGTAATAAACAAAGAACAAAAAAACAAACATCTTCATTAAAAGAAAATGGTGTGAACTACAGTGGGCCCAGTCTGAGCCATAATGCTGAAAATGAGTCGTATTCCGGCCCTGTGTTTCTCAAGCCTACACCCAAGTATGAATTGGATCAAAAAAAACAAAAAACCTTTGGTACTTAATATGATGTTAAGATTTGCTTCTTGTTTGCCTCAATTGCTTTTTATATAATTATTTTTTTGCTGTTTACAAGTTTTGGAATCCCAATTTTATTTTAATTATTTTATTATTATTTTTTTTTAATGCATGTTCGAAATTATCAAATCAAATCAAATATTTTAGGGTAAAAAAAAAAAAAAAAAAAAAAAAAAAGTTGGGTTCGCTTCCTCACGGTGCCAGCGAATGGGTGGGGTGGGCGGTGCCTACAAAACCGCTGCACCACGTCACGTGACTTGTGAGCGGTCCAAACTTTATCGACCTCAAAAGCGACACGCGCAGGAGTTGGAGCAACAAGGATCAGTCAATCCTCTTATGCTAATTTGAGTGAAACTCAGTTTTTACTCCAGTAAAATCCACATCCAAATAGTTTGCGAGTAGGAACTTTATGACACAAGGTCCAGACAAGCATGGAGTCCGGATTACTTAGGAGTGAGACGATGTTGTTTTGGTGCTGCTGGTTTGTGCTGTCCACAAGTGGAGGTGAGTTGATGACTGCATGTGTGACTGAGCGGGCGTGTGGCAGCTTGTTGACATTTTGCCCTTTGTAATAGCCAACTTTTACGAGAACGATATCGACTTTGACATTATATTTAACCACATTAACGCTTTTGTGCGTGTTTTTAGTAAGCATAATGAGCGTGCCAGCGTGAGGATGGAGAGCGAGGTTAGAATCAATGAACTTAACTTGGTCAGATGTGTACAACATACATTAAAGTTTACCATACTATAATGTCAATATGCCTATTCATACTTGTTTAGTTGTTTTTATACCTTAAATTGTGACTGACCGTTAATTAAGATATTTTTTTCTTTTAAAAGGTCCTGGTCAATATTATAGGACAAGCAAATTAGGTTTTCACGGAATCAATATTCTAAATCAGGGTTATCAATTACTGAGTTAGTTGGGCCAAATTTTCAAATCAAGAAATGTAGCTCAGTAAACACATTTCAAACCAATACGGATGAAAATAAATATGCACTTTTTATTCATCTCCCTTTTAAATTTGTAAACATGGCAAATGCATCTTTGTGAATGGAGTCTAACTGCACAATGAAGCGTACACTTTTTGCATGACACATCCTAAAAAATTTACGCAAATATCACTGCAAAGTGCACAGTAGTAATCTTCATGCTGACTGAAATGACTTGCCATTGTGTTGGCCTAAAACCTGTAATGAAAAGTGTCAAGGACTTTGTCATTGCAAGTTTAGGCAGCTGACTTAACAGAGAGAAGGGACAGCTGTTGCCTTAAAGCGAAGACTGCTGAAACCTGCCTGACCACTTGTGCCATAACCATTATTTTATTAACATAAACTTGAGCATATTATTTAAATGTTATGATTTAGAGTAGATATGAGAAGATGGTAAATGGTAATTATTTATACATACTGTTGAGACTAATTTAGAAAGTGTCTCCAGGGTGCCCTCCTCCCCCTGCTCACAACTCTGTTATGTCTTATTTGTCAGGAGGTTTTCCTTCCTTTAAGCCCAAACAGCTGTTTGTCTAACTGTCAGTAATGGCCCCTCTACAAACCATGGCCCGAGACAAACAATAATCGGTGTCTCCACATCGAGATAAACACTTTGCTCCCTGCACTGCATGGTGGCAATCAAAAATGGTAAATGAGCGCCACACAGACAGGATGTAACTAACCATGCAACCTTAATCTTGTCCATTCCCCCCTCCCTCCTGTTTAGCACAGCACATGTAATGCATTGATCCTGTGCACTAATGAGTCAATATTAGGGGGCAGTGATTGAAAATGGTTTCCTGGGTCAGTCTCATCAACAGGATGTGGCCTCAGGGAGTTTTTCTCCCTAGTAAGGCAGGATGTGAGTAGTGAGAAGACGCCCTAAGTTTGTTGTCATTTTTAGATTATAATATTTGTTAAAGGTCTGACGTGAACACCACAGAACTGGCTTCCACTTTGCTGGAAAGTCTCTATCTGGTTATTTTCATTAGTGTCAACTTGTCAAGGATGTAACATTGAACACCAATGATAGAACCTTGACTGCTTCAGTAACAACAGCAATGTACACTAAACTGTACACCAAACGGAAGAGACAAAGTTAATTTAAGTTAATTAAGCAGCAACTAATCAATCATCAAATAATCAAAAAATATTTTATATTTGATTAATTGGTTTAAAAGGCAATGTTTAACTCAGACTTATCATGATTAATGACTTAGGAGTTACTCCACAACATGTTTAGCCGCACTAGCTAGCGAGCCTAAGTTTGTTGCTAGCGAGCTTGCTGGTGTGATGCAAGCAGCGCCGAGCTTTCCTCAATAGTACCCAAACAGCAGAGGAGGGTGACTATTAAACATGGAACCACTGTTGTTGTTGTTGTTTTTAACAAGATTGTGTTGATTTCATTGGATTTATTTATGAAATTTGTACTAAATTGTGTACAACACAGCACCGCTAGCATCAGGCCCCGCGTCAACTAGATAGCTTAATTTCCACCACCTACTACAATTTGTAAAGTCGTGTTTAAGCAATAAAGGGGATGGGAATTAAGAAATGATTTAAATCAGTTTCCTAGATTAATCGAAAACAGAGTATCGAAACCTATGCTTTCGTATAGTTACAAATCCTGCAAGCCAGGTTAATTGAATCCGGGATAGTATTGGCAGACCTACCACTTACATTTGTAGCATTCTGAGCCATAAAAAAATACTTTCTTTGCTTTGTCTTTGTTTTTGTTTCCACCTGAATCTTCCGCTGAAACTGTGTGTTGAAGGGATATTCTGGGTTACTCCTGCTGGTTTCATTAACCCTTAATAGTCTCTAAATCATTTGCATTTGTAGGAGGTGTGAAAAAGGGTGTGTGGCTGGGGAGCCCTTGAGCAAACACAGGTAGTGAAGTCGCATGCGTCATATGATACCAGATCTACCAGTTGGTCACTTCTGTTGTAGCAAGCTAAAATAAGCACACCACCGGTGTCCAAAGTAACCTTGGAGGTTCACGTAGAAATAAATGTGAGTGTTTCCAGAGGCTTTGTTGTCAAAAAGAAAGCGGTCCCAGGCAATGTGTCTTAAACAGGTGGCATGTAGCCACTTGACAAAAGGAGGGCTGTTTCTGCACTCTGAGTGACTATCAGTGTCATGAGACCAGGCAGGGGAAACTAAGATTATAACGATGAGAAGGTTAAAAAAAAAAAAGTCCAACCTACTCCTAACCCCAGTTTGATTGATACTTGGGAAAACCCCCGCCCACCACACCTACAGTATGACATTAAATGACAAATGGGTTGTGGTGATATTTCAGTTGAACGTATGATGGTGATGATAATGACTCCAAAGTTTGACCTTTCAATCATCTCAAAGCTTAGAACAGTTATTACAGTATATATTTGTATTAATAAGAAAACAATTTTCATGATCTACTAACGAAAGCATGGAAGAGATGCCAAAAAGGAAGGCGGGGTGGGTGTGAAACCAGAGTGGACAAGGGCTTCCCCTGCTATTGTCCCTCCACAGTGGCAGGAACAGCCATGGGGGCAAGATTCACTTGAATCAACCCTGCATGGTCTTCCTATTGCCTCCAGCACACAATGGACGGTGCAGAGTTCACCGTTGTACCACAGGTCCACATATAAACATATCACATACGAATATAATATAGCTTATTAAAACAGTGCTAGAGTTGCAACTAATGAAAAAACCTACTTACTTTATCAAGATGGAAAAAAATACCAATTGTATGCTTCCTCACCCACATTTTTTTTTCAATATGCTGCCTTTTTTTCTAGTCCAGCGGTTACAACAAGTTGCGTTGTGCTCAAGAATGACAGCAGATGCAAAACACCTGCAGTATCACCTTAGATTTGAGTGTGGGTTTGCGTGCAACCTGTTTGACATGTAAACCAGCAGCTGTATTTCTACAGTATGTGAGATAGTTGTTAGTAACAAGGAGCCAGGCGGAGGAAGGAGGAATTCAGGAAGGATGTCCACTCCTCAAATCCTGACACACCCATATCTAAAATCTCCATAGCACCCCTGCAATAACGCATACTAAATACGCATATAGCACATAGTTATGCTACATTAGAGAAAACTGAAAGTGAAAGTTGTGAGCAAAATGATCAGTTATCAATATGGTATTGCTGAAAGAAGTGTTTTTTTGTTTTTGTTTTTTACCCCAGACCCAAGCACCGAGATCATTCCAAGTAACTGAAAACAGAAATATGTAATCAGCAAATAGAAGAACCTTTTCCGAGTCAGATATTATAAAGAGGTTAGACAACCAAAATTCATTTTCATGCATGGATAGTTGTATAGAACAATTTCTTTCTGGCCATGGTTTGCCAGTTGGGCTGGAGCGGATTTTCCAAAAACATTACATGCAGTCGAAATTTGTGTTAAGTTCAAAATTCTGGATTCTGAAACATTTGAGGTAATCGTTTGTGAGCATACGATCTAAACAGCGTCAGCAACACACCAGACGTTATTACTCAAATTTGTGTTTGTTGTTCGAGTTAACGCAGTCATTACAAATCACGGTGTGTTACGTGAACCGATGTCAAATAACTAAAGTAACAATAAATAAAGATAAATTAGAGCTATATGTGAAGACTCCTGTGCTGCAGTGAAGAACAGGATGTGGTGAAAACTGTTGCTACGGTATAAAGAAAAATCTTGTGTGTTTTTGGTTTCCGGAATGTACTAGACTTATCGAAACACAACAATCTCAGTCTGCTTTTTCACTACGCTGACTGTTTACCACACTGCCGTCGTCAGCGGTGGTTTTAGGGGAGACCAGAATTCGATCCCGCCCAAGCTTTATTTCAGTCAAAAATAAAATAGCCATGTGTTTAGAAAAAGAAAATACGCATAAACCACACACACACACACACATACCACTGTTTTGAAGACCAAAGGGGAGGTGAATTTGAGTCAAACTCTTTATTTCTCTTGAGATTTACCCTTACTATAACCACATATGACAGACACATTCCACATGGAACACAACTGGCAGTAAAGAAATGCCTGCTTTGGATAACAGTTTTGTCTCGTCAACACCGCCGGAGGCCAACCACTAGCACTGCCAGATGTAAAACACAATTTTTGTAAGAACCACAAGGAAAAGAACAACTCATTCTCGTGCATACCCTCAATACCAGAGTCATGCCTCGGGTGTGAGGACAAACTAAATGATACCAGTCAGCGTCTGCTTGAGCTATGCCCTTAAAACCGCAGCCTGTGTATAGATGACACCTACATTTAGGCCAAACCCAACCAGAGAGTTTCCGGGAGTTTGAGTCACATGTGTCACTCACATTCAGACATTATTAGTCAATTTAATAATTCCCTTTGTATCAGTTAATTGGAGATTTATTTGTCAACTATTTTTAAAAGCTGTGCTTCAGTCTTACTAAAGCATACTTGATTAAACTCAGTTTTACAGCAATTATTTAAAATCAAAGTGTGTATGAATTTGTTTTGATGACCTGGCAACATGAATCCTCCAGATGTTTTGCAAATTTAAAGTGCTCCAAATACGAGTATACAAAAGAGGAAGCATACCGCTCAGACCAAATACTCACAAAAACCAGGAAGTTTGTTATGCACTGACTGAAATAGGGCATGGGATGTTGTACTTAATACGAACTGTAATGCCCAAGGGATTGCTAGTTGGAATGGTGTTGACATGGTAGATGTTTGTGTTTTAACTGATGGGACCAATCCTTACGTGGCGTTGCTTTCTTTAATGGAAAATCTTTTGATGTATTTATTTTCATGTTCTGTGTAAATCCATGAAAAGTAAATATCACTAACATGAACCTAATAGTTTGCATGTCACTGGGGAATTGTGCTCTTGAATTGAGGCTCTCAGGCATGTGATCATGTCAACAGTTCTTTATAATAATTTAAAATTTCATTCTAACAAGAACCATACTTGAAGAGTAATCAAGCCCATTTAATATAAAAATGGGGTATATACCACGGAAGAGGCGGGACTTCCGACTTCCGTGTTTTTGCACATGAGCTTTGATTCCGGTTCCGTGTTGCGACCCCTCGCGTCGATTTTGCGGGAGCGCGCAGGGCGTCTCAGCTCTCTGACGTGCTTCGGACAACTGACAGACACACTACAGATTCGCACCCGTCAACGGGAACGCGCAACCGAGGGGCACAAAGTCGGAAGCACATGTATTGGGACGCAGCCCACACGTCGCGAACCATAACCGGAATCAAAGTTCATGTGCAAAAACAGTCCCACCTCTTCCATGGCATATACCCCATAAGGATCATCTGAAAGGTCTAACGCTTGTGGCTTATGATGTATTAAATAATGTATTTCATGTTTTTCTTCTTTGCAGCTACCGGGAAGACGTCCAATTCCCCTTCCAAACTGAGCATTTCCACCCCTCACCTTTATTGGACCTGTCCGGAAGGCGCAACTTTCGCACCCGACTGTGCTCAGACTGGGGTCCCCTTGGCCCCCTCTGACGTCTTAAAACACGCCTGGCTTTACACGCCACATAGCGACCAACACTGCACGGGACGGTTAGGCCCGCGTCACGTGACGTACGGTCATCCCCACGGAAACCACAGCTTGCCACCGGGGTTCAAATTTGGATATTCGAAGAACAACCTCTGGATGGTTCTGCAGAACGTGACTATCGCTGACCAGGGGCGATACTGCTGTATGGTCCTGGACTTTAAGCAAGATCATAAACACGCTACCCTTGTGCAGAGTTCCCACAGTCATGTTATACTCCATGTGACACCACGTAAGTAAGACATTGCCTGGATGCCAAGTGTGAACATAATGTCAACAGTCCCTCAAAAAAAAGTCCAATGCTGGGATCTGTTTCACCCTGTTCCGTTCTCACTGACCATACAGACTGGAAGAGTAAAGCAGTGACTTGCTTACATGTATTTATTTGCATAACTCAACACAGTGCAGTATGTTAGTCCGAGCTCATAGCACCATTGATCTGTATATATTGCTGGACAGCCAATAGCCCATTCACGCCTGTGCAAGCCGTTGAAGCCACAGGGCGGCCATCTTACTCCTCCTATCTCGCAAGCACACTACTGTATGAACTTTACGTATCCATATACAGCTCACAGGCTCTTACTATAGGGCAGTTTATGTTTAACAAATTTAAAGCATCATAAATCATGACGTTTTATTAAGTACTGTCTCAAATGTTCTCTGATTTCCAGATTGCCAGACTGTAAATGTATAGGATCGTATGCTGAGAAATGTTTCTTGGGAGTAGTAATATGGCGACCTCGCGGCTTCAAAAGTCTTGGCCTATCGTCTATCCAGTAGTATGCAGATCAGTGCATATGCTCCATTTAAGGATGGTCGGAAGTCGGATACATCCAAGATGGTTTTTCCCAGTTCAGACCTGAAAGCGTTCGAGGCGAAAGTAAACAACCAAAATGGCGCACAGTGATAAATTGTCTTTTGTTTTGATCCTGAAACTAATTTTGACCTCCATCAAACTTACCTTCTCACAATTTTGCTTTATTTATTGTTTTTAGCTTATTTCATGAGCATTTCATATAGTTCAGTAGTTCACAATATAATTTCATGCAGGGAGATAGCACACACATCTTTACCAGATAAAAATGCACCAAGCGCCGCTGTTCAACATTCAACAAGCAAACGATGAGTAATTCTGCAAAAACAGAATTCCTCGCAGCGTCCATTTGTCCATGTTAGATTAGTTTGTTTCCCACGGTGTGGGAGCTTCCTGGTTTTGTCACAGCTGCATATCCCGCCCCCTAACACAATGTCGCTCTGTGATTGGTCAGTGGAAATCAACGGGCTCGGTACAAGATGTATTCTCGGGAGTTTGTGAATTCACAAATACCACGAGAATTCATCTTGCAGAGCAAGGTTACAAAAACAAGGGAAAGACAGGATAAAATAATTAAATAAAATTGATTGTGGGACATTTTATATCGATTCAGTAAATAAGAATTGCGATTATTATGAGAATGATTTTTTTTTTTTGCACGTTAATTTAATTTCAGCAGAGTACCGATTATAGCAAAATGTACTGATAATACTCCCATTGTTCAATTCTTTTCACTTTATTTATTTTTATATATTTATCTGAAAATCATATTGTCCTTTTATAGGAAGAAATGGATCTCAAGAATGTTCTGTCATCAATCCGTCACTACCTGGAGGTTTGCCATCATCTCTAAGCCCACTACATAACTTGTTAATTATTGTGTTTATCTATCATTTACTGCAACTGAAACTATCTTTGCTCCATCTTCAGGGGCTGTGCCAGTGGCCTTGGCCATAGCAGCCTGCATCTTGGCTCTACTTTCGCTGCCCGTCATTCTGCTACTTGTCTACAGACATAGGCAGAACAACCATTCCAACAAACGTATGTATGAGATAAGCTACACTAACAGGACATTTCATTAGGTACACCTGCACAATATAATGGGATTTGGTGGAAGAGCTGTATCAAAATGAATTCTTCACAAATGTAGTGTTTAGTTTTTAATGACAACGTGAGAGAGATGTTAAATTAGCAATATGTGTTTGTTATTGTGGTCAGTTTGCACTGCAGTGGTGTTAGTGTGCAACCGCTTACAGCATACATATTTGACATTTTACTATTAAAAGAATTGGAAAGAAGGTCCAACTCCAGGCAAATGAGGCCGAGTGAAGCTCAAACAGTTCCACATCAAACATGAATTGCCCTCAATATTTTTCTCGCTGCGTTTTGTCTGAAAACACATATCCTGTTTGAGAGTTGAATCGACTGCACACCTTGGGAAACTCGTTTGCACACTCGATGTGCCGTTCTGCTTTGTTTTGCTTTATTCACAATAACCTATTTCCTATTTCCTCTGTCCCAGGTGCACAAGAGCTGGTGAGGATGGACAGGTATGTTTTCCCACAGTCTGTTAGGCAGCTGTTCTTACAGGATGCCTTTCATAACACATCTGGTCTTTTAAATATCTTCCACGTGGATTGTTTTTAAATGCACAAAGCATTGCCACATTTAGTCCATCTGTAGATCTTTTGGGACAACAATAAAGAAGATTAGATAAACACAGTTTAACTGGATTTTGTTTCACTATTTACTCACTGTCTAACTAAGACCTACTAAAGTAATTTTGTTTTGTAAGAAACATGAAAAAGCTAAATTCCTTCATACTGTAAACGGGTTACTTTTCTTTCTTGTGTGTCTTCAGTGAAGCTCAGGGCCATGAGAACCCAGTGTTTCTTAGGGAATCGCCGCGAGTGAAGACCGTTGCTCAAATTATGACAAGGCAGTCCTCGGGGACAGGCCACCATCTGTTATCTGAACCAGGAACCCCCATGACTCCTTCTGCACATGGGGATGTTTTCTTCCCAATAGAAGGTAAGACACTGACATTTATATTTATACTCCATATAGTTATATCCGGGCTAAACAACAGACCGAAGTTCAGGCTGGGAAACAGAAACAAAAGCTTAAGTCTGTAATGCTTTTGTTTTGGAGGGTCCGAGGTTCAAGGCAAAAATGGGATGCATGCATGCCTTGCCATCTGACATCTAATCAGAATTAAGACTAGATCAGTACAGTACAGTACACATTCAAATGAGTGTATTTCTTGTGAAGTTCTTCTGCTCTTGGGCGCAATTCCTATAGCAGAAGTACAAAGGGAAGACCTGAAATATGTGTTTCAAAATTATAATGATAAAAGACTTGACGCAATAGAAGTGTAACCGTGGCGTGAGAGTGTTGAAATGTCCCCACATTTGCTGGAAGTGTTGGCGGATGCTTGTGTAAAATTGCGTGTTCACACTCAAATGAGATGGCTTGCGACAGATGTGACTAAGAAGTTCAGTCGTTCTCCCCCCACATAGCTGAGAACTTCAGTCTTTCGCTTTTTAAAACCTCATTTTCCTACTCAGCAGTCTTATTATTAATTACCTTTTTCCTCTATGATCTACAATAGCACAGATCCACTCATTCTCTTATCTGATTAAAAAAAAACAAAAAAAAAAACGCTAACAGTCATATAACAAACATTTGTTGACAAGTCATATTCTTCAGCTGTTTACATAATGTAATGCAAACTGCACAACTCAATTTCATGTCACGGTATATTTTGTCTAGTGTGAATAAAAGCCACACTTCAGCTTTCTTCTTCATCTTTTTCGGCCTGCTGACCTTAAACTGAGAGGAACCTACCAAGCAGCTGGTTCCTCTTACTGTGAACATGTTGCAAGTCAGACTTTTTTGAGGTGTTTTAAAGGGTTTCAAGATAAAAAATGGATATTTATAAAGATATCGAGCAGTAGCCGGTAGAACAAAATAGTACCATTTGTTTCGTCTGTCCCACCAACAGTGTTATTCCCATTTTAGTATCGAAAATGGCAGATGCATTTGTAATAGTTGTGATGGGATTTTAAAACAAGTTTAAACTATTGTCCATGCACTGAAAAAAATATTAATGAAGGTAACTTCTAAATAATTTCACAATAATTAATAAATTAAAAAGTTATACTGTAAAAAAATGTGTGATATGGATTTGTGTTGTGGTAATTTTTCTGCCACTAGATGGCATAATTGCATTTGTAAGACGGTGACAGCTCAGTACATTTTTCTTTTCATACTAAGCGCTATCTAATGTTTAACATGAAATAACTTTCTGCACATTTTTAAAATTGTAAAATACAACTTGACACCAGTTTCCACAAATATATGCATTATTATTACCGTAAATTTATTACTGCTAAATTTTGCCGTGGATGTGTCTGCTGCATTGCGACTAGAATTCACCCAGTACAGGCTTTCCAAGTAAAGGGTGGTCATGAACCACACATTCAAAAAAAATTGTGAAGTTAAAGGAACTTTAAATTAACTCAAAATTAACACACTCATTTTGACACCCCTAAATAATAATAAACAACAACAAAAATATGCCATTTGAATGGGAAATAATCCAGTATGCCGAGACAAGTCACATCTTAGTTTCTTTCGGCAGAATTTAAAAGAAGTTATGTCAGTTATGTTGTATGTCAGTACTTTTCAGACTAAGCTTGAATTGTGTTCCTTAAAATCCACCGTAAGCCTGTGATGATGACCTGTGAGCAGCAGACTCTGCTCTTACTGACTTTTTCCCCTCTCTATTACAGACACCATCCCTGAGTCTCCAGACATCCTCCTGCTTTAAAGAGGGATGAGACTCCCTCCTCGCTCTAGCTGCTGACCTGGAAACAGCTTTGCGACTTTTTCGTTTTCTCCTCTGCGCCCTCAGAGCAACGTTTCCCTCGGTCTGTCTCACAATTACCTCTGCTGGGAATGTCGTCCGTGCACTGTTTTTGGTCGGGTAGGAGGCAACAGGCTGACTGCATTTTGATTTCAAACTCTCCTGGAGGCTAGGAGGAAGCTGTGTTTGTGAACTCGTGTTGTGGCAGGGTCGGGGGGTATGTTGCGGGCGTACCCCACCAAAACACGGCTGTTGGTGGGATCTACTGTTTGAGACTGGAGTGTTGTGGCTTTGGGCAAGTTTGTGTTAGAAGGACTTAAAGTGACTCAAAATGTTTTGTTAGGTGTTTGGGTTTATTTTATTTTTTTATTCTTTTTATTTTTAGTTTACGAGCCAGGCTCTCATTTAAAAGTTTGGCCCAACAAGGACATTGACAGTCCTCTGCAGGGAACCTATCCCAGTTGATTTTGGGAAAGACGCAGGCGACATGATTGTCGATTGCGGGTGATTGAGAATGAAGCATTTGTGAGAACTGATCCCACACCAGATGCATCAAAGTTAGTTGTTTTAACAGCTACACCAACATGCATGTACAAGTATAAACATCACAAGCTATTTTTTCTCAGATGGGAAAAAAAAAAATCACATTAGCGTGATTTCTAAATTGATATACTTGAAAATAATGTTCACTTATTGGACCATGCAAAGATCAAGATTACACTTAGTCAATCCGCTCTACCGGTATTTATCTGATGAGTAATAGCAAAACATGTACAGTTTTGGTTTCCTTTGCTCCTGATCAGGTGGTGAGCTGATCTGAAGATGTAAAAGTAAAAAACAAAAAAACACGACGTCCTCACTCCTCAAGTTTTGCATCCTTCCTCAGTGGTCCTAGTTTCTTTTCACTGTGCTACATCGGTGAACTTCCAGCTCTGCTCCAAATTCATATTCCACATTCCGATACAACATTAATTTCAGCCATCTCATCCTATCTTAAAGCATTTTATGAACAATCATGTATAGTTACTTTGATAACTCGCCCAAACTTTATTAATAATTAATATAACACATTTAATCACTGCTGTCTTTGTACAGTTTGTCTGAGGTGGTGGATTCATTTTCATTTTATTTTATTTTTTATCTTGGAATTTGAGCATTGAGTTGTTTGAAAATAGCGTGACTATCGGATTTAAGTGTGGTTAAGTGACAGCAGAGAGAAAATGTAGCTTTTGTGACTGTGAGAAAAAGTTGGTTTCTCCCTTTGAGTGTACAGCAAGTGCTCCGTGGAAATTTTGCTGCAAGTTCCTACAACAGGGTATTATGTATATATTGTGTGTTTTATTTTCTTGAAAATTTATGTACCAAAGAACATTTTATGCAAATTTGCCTTAGTGTGAGTGACAACATGGTTTGTTCTGTATATTGTCGAAATCATGCAGATTAAAGCTTAAATAATAAAAATATGGAGCTGTTCCACCTTAACTTTCTGTCTCTTTAATTTACTTGGATTAAGAAAATGCTACAAATGGTTATCATTGAGGTGACTTAAGTCTGGAGCGTCACCATTTGACACACTGATTAAAAGTAATCGACTGCATACATGGTCAGACATCACGTAACAGGAAAAAAAAAAGTCAGCACAATGTTCTTCAATATTGCAGACAATTTTGAGCTGGAAAAGCAACATTTTGTCTTCCCCTTTTTGAAAACAGGCCTTGTGGCTTTCTTTGTCAAGGTGTTTCCTGTGCTGTCAACAACTTCTCAATTTACAAAGTCGTTTTCTATGAAGTAAATGTGATCTAAATTGTAATTGTATCTTTTATGCTGCATCTGTCGCCCTTGTTTTTTCATATGTATTCAATGCATTAATTGATGTTGACTGCAGTCCAACATTAAGATGCCACTTCATTTGTGTATTTATGATCCTTACCGACAGAGGAGGCGTGCCATCGTCCTCCACAGTCACAATGAGTTTGTACTCCTGCTGACGCTCTCGATCAGGAGGGGCAGGCCGTGTCACCATCTCTCCTGTCATGCGGTCCATGCGGAAGATCAGGTCTTGGTTTCCGGCCGTGATGTAATAAAACAGCATGGCGTTAGGACCCGTGTCCCAGTCCGTAGCCATCACACGCAGCACCGATGTGCCCCCTCCGACATTCTGTATTTGAAACCATAAAACATCCATTCCAATTTCCGCTGACAAAATATCAAGCAAAGAACATTTGAAATCCAGAAGTGCAAATGTGGACATGCATGCTCTGTGTTTCTGTCCCACCTCACTTATGCTGACATTGTAGCCTCGTGGACTCTCAACAATAGGTGCATTGTCATTGACATCGAGGATATTGATGGTGAGGGAGTGGTCGGTGTGTCGGGGAGGTGACCCATTGTCTGTGGCGCGCACCTGCAACATACACAATACACATGCACCTAAATTTGAGCCATGATTTATTTGTACACACCTAACAATGTGCTTGTCTTGTCAACTTTGGTGACTTTGAAAATGGGGGGAAAAAAAGAACAATACCTTGACTCATTTCCCTATTGAAATGAAGGAAAATATTAGTCTGTTCCAGCCAGCTGATATGGGCATATTGGCCTCTAGGGGGCAGTATAATTTATACTGTACAATCATGCACACTCTACAAAGTACATGTGATGAAACAGGAGGAAGACCAGCACAACTGTTGCAGTATCGGTAGTAGTTTTCAACGTTTCAAAGTCAAGGTACCACTGTAATATATTTTGCAGCAAATGATACCATAAATCACATGCATTCATTTCTCACCTTGAGTAGGTAACGATCCACAGACTCTCTATCCAGAGCAGCATTGACATAGACCTCCCCATAGGTGTGGTTCACTGTCTTGATCTTAAACACATCTTCCATATTGCCTGCGACTAAAGTGAAGTTGACCTAAGGAGGAGTAATAAAAGGGAGAGACAAATAAAAGGGGCCAGTGACAAACGATTGAAAATGTCCCTCAGCTCGTAGGAGTAGTCACACAGTCCCGTACGTGTTATGAAACGGCAATCAATCAGATCGAAGGGGATCACACTGTGGTCACTCTCTCTCTTACCAGTCCATTCAGTCCTGCATCTCGATCTCGTCCGAGAACGACAGCCACTTTCTTTCCCATGGCGGTGTTTTCCAGAATGTCCACTGACGTATCGGATGTGATGTCAAACTCTGGACTGTTGTCATTCTCATCAAGTATGGTGATCGACACCTGTCAAGAGGCAAAGTCGGGTGCCATGTTGTTTGACACTTGTGATGAAATCCACAGTTAAGTTGAACATAAATGTGCTAATGCTTCAGATGACCACAAAATCTTACCTTCTGTTGTCCCAAAAAGAGATGCAAATAATGCAAAAAGGATGTCATTAAGTTTTCCATAGCAATAGATTATATATGGCTTCATTAACC
Organism: Festucalex cinctus; assembly: GCF_051991245.1. NCBI lineage: Eukaryota > Metazoa > Chordata > Actinopteri > Syngnathiformes > Syngnathidae > Festucalex > Festucalex cinctus. The sequence continues at coordinate 12,990,971 of NC_135424.1, forward strand.
TTTCACTGTATAGACAAAAGCATTATACAATACAGTATAACTAAAAATGATCTTAAAGGGATAGTATATAGGATTTAGTGCCATCTAGTGGTGAACTAATAGAATACAATGATTTTGAAGCAACTTCGCAAGCCTACCACCAGCCTTACTACTAATTAGTTGGAGTGAGCGAGCAAGCTGGAGTTGCTAACAAGACCGGCTAACAAGAACTACCTGGAGTGGCTAACAAGTGATGTTAGCAAAAGCTAAGTAGAGGAAGACAAGTGGCAGGAGCTTGAATCACAGGACTCAGCGATAACTACCTGAAGGCCTCATGGTATGCGGTGGTCAACCTATTGGCTAGCTGCTAGCACCACCAGAGGTTAACTATATTCGTGAAGTTCTTCTCCTTCAGGTATCCATAGTAGAAAGATGGCGGAAAAACATGTCAACCATATGTGTGGTTTGACCTATGTAATATAATTAGCGATTGCTCGAGCTACGATTATATAAAAAAAAGTATGTTCATGTGATAGAACCATTTTTTTTTTTTTGCAATATTTGAGTTAACTCATTCAAACCCAAAAGCGTATAAATACGATTTGTAATACTTTGTCCTGCACTCCCAAAAACGTATTTATGTTTTGTTTTTTTATTTTTATTTTTTAGGCTAGAGCATAAAGAAGGCATTGATGCAGCTTCTGACCTGAAGAGGTCGCTTAAAGCAATGGTAGTTATTATAAAAAAACAGCCAGCAGGTGGGAGCAGAGTATAAGAGACTTTTCCCACTATTTTAAACAAGTTTGTGAATAATGATAAAACTTAGCCATATTCTAATCCTAATTGCTGCAAAATGGAAACAGATACAAATATACTAATCATTCTTTTGTTAGGTTCAATGTTTTTTTTTATAGCAATAGAACAATATTCTGTGGGCCTTGCAAAATCAGTCAAAATCTAGTAAAACAGCCGGGAGCGAAGGGGGTTGCTTCAGTGAAAATGCCTGGGAGTCAATGAGTTAATAGTGGGTTTTTTTTTAATTGAATTAATTACTAGTTCACCAACTAGATGGCAGTACATCCTACACACTACATATTAACACATTTGTCAGTAAAGTAAAGTGGAGATCAATCCATAAACAAATATCATACCACAGTTGAATCTTTTTTTGGTCCTCCATCATCAGCGACAACAGTCAAGGTGTACATGTCACCTTTCTCTCTGTCAAGCAGGCCTGTAACTGTGATCCGACCCTGAAACATCATCATAATGTATCTCACCCTTTCATACTTTATTCATACTTATTTTTGTTCTCACCGTGACGCTGTCGATCTTAAAGAGGGCCAGAGCCGCAGGTGACGTATCAGGATCGAATCTATAAGTCAGCTGGTTCAAGTTGTCAGCAGACTGGGCCTGCACCTGAACCACCTCCGTCCCTGTGGCAATATTCTCACGTAGAGACGCCTCATAACTGGCTGAGAAGAAGGCCACCGCCTCATCGAGTTCGTTAAGTAAAGTGACGTAAACCGTGCAGAAGCCTTGGTGGAAAGGTGGGGCCTGGTCAGTAGCTGAGATGTTCATCAGATAGGTGGTCTTCGTCTCAAAGTCCAGGTAGTCCACTGTGGTTACCAGGCCGGTGCTCTCGTCCACTTCAAACTTGTGATCCGAGCCGGACACAATGGCATAAGCTACTGCTCCACCATCACCTGACCAGAAAGAAAAAAGTGGTTGGGGGTGGTCATTTCTTGTGATCTGTTTCCAGTTACAATTTCCTGGGATTCTTTTTTTTCTTTTAGCAAATTGTAGGAATAATTGTAAATAATAAGTTGTACATTTGCTACAATGAAGAACTGCTTCTGCTTGCAATGAAGAATACTTTGCTCTCTTCCCACTCACATTTACATAGCCTGGCTATTTGAAGATGACTCAAAAGCTGAAGAACCACAATATCTAACGCAGCAGAATGGTTCAAGCCAGTCTGCTGAGGTCGCCTGTTTTCTGTTTAGAAATGATTGCAAACTTGGCCCACATGTAGTCAGCAATCTTCTCCTCACATTCACAACACATAGAAAAACAAGTACACTGGCTTCCAAGTATGCCTTGTATTTGCATTTTTAGGGTTGGAACACCCATGTAACTAGGGGCGTGGCCGCGTGGAAACCAAATAAATAGAGAGGGTGAGGAGAGGAATCTTTAGAGAGTGCAGGAGTGAATTGTGTCAGTAAGTTTTCTCCTCTCTCCTCGCGAGCCCTGAACTGAGTGTCTGCTCTCCTTTTTGTGTCGTTTTTAATAGATAGCAAACAGGTAACCCTGACACAAATACAGTAAGTTATCATTTATTTCTGTACTTTGTTTTTAAATACAAACTGAAAAGTAATTGCTTATCATACTACCCCCAGTCAGGGTTTCAGGAAAGAAAAATGTGCACATATCCAGAAACTTACTCAACACACTTATAATACAAATAGGATCAAGTCAGTCATGTAAAAAGCAGCTTTTTGTTGTTGTTTGTTGTATCGAACGCCATTTTATTATCCGTTGCTTTTCTTTCGTGTATTATCTCATGCTCTGATTTGCTCGCTATCAGCCAATCATAATGATCAATTGTCACCGACGTCCAACACTATTCTGCATATTGTGATTGGTGGCCCATTCATTCAAATTATACCTAAAACCCACAATGATACACAAATATCGTAATTGTTCATAATTCTAATACTGTAATTGGTTTTTGCTTTGGTTTGTTCCTGCTTGTATTAAGAATCTGTTGGGCTAGACTGGTATAAAGTATGTGTGAATTTAATTTTGTGAAACCATGACTGTACATAGTATGACCAAAAAAGGACTTATTCGACATATTTTACTCGCTATAGTGTGAAAGTAATGATTTTTGATAGACAATGACTATAACAGTCCAATGTATTTTACTAAAGACACATTCTAGAAGAGTTTGCATTCAGATTAAATGTAAATTTGTTCTTTCAATATACAGCTAATATGACTGTATTATGGCTAAGTATCAAATAATCTAAAAGTACAGCATCCATGTGAAAAAAATGGCAGCAAAGTCACAGATATTAATACTTTCTACCACCAAACCCTGCCACCAAATAGCTCCACCCACATACTATTGACGCCAACTTGCCGCCTCAGTGTAGTAGCTCAAGGGTCAAAACCGTCCACAAAATGTCATTATCGAAGGAACAACACATTCATTATAGAACAGTACAGTACATTAGAAAATGGGAAGCGAACAGAGGAAGCATTGTGTGACACAGTTCAAGTGTCAAATGTCAAAATAAATTCTATATAGGTTTCATTTTTAACAGGAAATCAGATCTTAAAAAACAAGACAACTCTTTGGAGACATCAAAATAGATACACCATTGCAAAAGAAAAAAAAAATGGATGAGCGTTAACACCTCGGGGATGATAATTCTCACCACCCCTTCCCTCAGGACAGGAGCTATATGCAGTATAAAACAAATAAAATCAAGTAATAAAACTAATAAGATGCAGTTCCTCCTCTAACTTCTCAGTGAACTCACCCGTGTCTGGGTCTGTGGCACGAACCACTATCACTGATGTGCCAACACCAGCAGTCTCCCTCAGGCCAAGACGGTTGTATTGTTGCTGGGTAAACACTGGCACCTCGTCGTTGGTATCTTCCACATATACTATCACCTGTATGAGTTTAGGCAAATAAAAGTCACCTTCAAAAATCTCCACGCCCTATATTAAAAACAACTTTTGGAATGTTTGATGATGTTTTTCCACCTTGAAGATTTTTTTTTGTTAGAAATTTCTCTTTTGTTTTAACTGACATCTCTTATGTGAGCAAGGTGTGAGCACTCAGTATTTAACTGCTGACCAAATCGATTAATATGATGCATGTGTTTGTTTTACAACTGAGTGATTCATTTCCCCCCCTGTATTTGTTAAAAAAAAATTGTGACTAACTAAAACTTTCTTTCTCACTTTTTCTATAAGTCAGAAAGACACCCTTTTCGTCTACTCACCCTCACATTGTTCCTCATGCTCCCCTCGTCACTGTTGTAGGCTTCCACTTCTAACAAGTGAGAGCTGCTTGTCTCTCTGTCCAACGCACGGAGGCCTCTGGTCAGCAGCCCTGTTTGCTTGTCAATGCTGAACAGTTTGTGACTGTTACCTGTATGAAAACACATTATAAGGGAAGATACCTGAAAGCCACATGGAAGGAACGCAGTAACATTCATACCAGTGATAATTCTATAGAGGACGAGGCCGTTCTCCCCTTGATCTGCATCCGTAGTTTGTACCTAAACAAGCATACATGAAAATAAAATATAGACAAATTTAGGGGCTAATCCAAATGTATCCGCATATTTCTGTAAATGTCATGTAAGTTAGCGTATATATGTTGTATGTTTTGGAAAACTGTTGACATCTTGTGTGTAGAACCCAGTGTCTTGTTACCACAACAACAAGCAGTAACAAGCCCACACAGCTCGGCATGGGGAAAGCATCTCTCACTCTCTGTGTCGCAGGCAGACGTCCAGAAGCAGCAAGAAGCCGAGCACAGACAGCATGGCTCCGTGGAGCATACGCTGATAAAAAGTGGCGCACGCTTGAATGGACCATGTCATGAGACTGACTTCTGAATCTAGAGATCTGCTGGCACTGGATGAGGCCGACTTCATGGCTCACTGTGCTCCTCTGTGGATGTGTCAAAACCCACAGCGGTGCTCACAAAGTGCATTTTAAATTGCATTACGACACACAGTCAAGCATATTTGCTCAGGTATGCATGTGTGGCACGCACACACACACCATCTCGCTCTCCGCCTCCCTCCCTCTCTCTGTCCTTCTTTGCTCTCTCTCACTAAAAGAGGGGCCCAACTCCAGTCTCATTAGCTTTATAAAGAGAAGTAGAGAAGAGAAGGAGAAGGGAGGGGTAGAAGGGAGGAAAAAAAAAAAAAAGAGTCTGGGGGGTCAGCTTGGTGAGTGATGAATAGGTTACTACACAGTGGACTGCACCACTTACGCCATAAAAGGGGGTGCATAAACGTAAGTATATTGACGAGCCAGATGTTGCAAGTGTAAAGGCACGTGTTGCATGTGCGCAAACAGTGGTTAACCACTGAAGTCTCACTATGGCTCAGCTGGAGGTAGAGTACTCGCTCTGCTGGGAAAGAAACAAAAGTGAGATGTTTACTCTCTGACGCCATTACCCACGTTTCACCCCGTTCTTTCACTGCTCCCCTCTTCGCACCCCCCAGTATTTCCCCTCTCGTCTCTGGGAAAGGAACAATTTTAGTAGGGAAAAACAAGTGCGTGGAGCCAAGGAACAGATCTGACCTCAGTTACAGGAATTGGTGCTGTTCTAAACAGTAAATTGGGGCTGTGAGTAGTATATATATTTTTTAATTTTCTGTGTATGAATATACTATGTATAATTACTTTATGTTTAAAAAAAAAAGTTACATTTTTACACTCTGAGCACTCACACAGACAGACATACAAAGATACTGTAGCTACCTAACGAGCTAGCTAGACAGGTGGTATTCTAAAGAGCAAAGGCTGCCAGTACTGCATTTAAAAAAAAAAAAATGTTTTGTTTGAATCTACTGTATGTAATTACTGTATGTCTAAAAAAAAAAAAAAGAAACGTTACATTTTCACACAAGTAAAATATATTTACATGACCACTCAGACAGACGTACAGACAATAGATAGCTAACTAGCTAGCGAGCTTGCTAGCTAGACAGATGTTGTTCTAAAGAGTAAAGTGAGGCTGTGAGTAATACTAACTGTATATACTTTTAAATGTTTTGTTTGAATATGCTGCATATAATTACTGTATGTTTAAAAAAGAAAATGTTACACTTTTACACATGTACAATATAAATTTTATGAGCGTTACCACAGACAGGATAGATAGATAGATAGATAGATAGATAGATAGATAGATAGATAGATAGATAACCAAAAGGGCAATTCAGAGGTTTTAAAATTACCACCTTCTGAAGCAAATACACTATTGAAAAGAAAAAAATAATCAATTACTCAGTTGGTGAAACTGTAACATTGTACTAAAAGTGAGTGAAAACTCCGATACGGATTATGTCAACAACTTTGTATAGTTGTGTCTGCATGCATTTAAGTCACAGACTAATGAAGGGACTCTTTAACAAGCCTCTTGCTCCACTGGCCTATCGTGCAGCTTTCCTGGCATTTAGTCTGGAAAATAATTTCACATCCCACTGTGTTTCCGTTAAACCGATAAGCTACGCTTTGTCTGCGCTGCATTAAGGATGATGACATTTACAAATGTTACAATGCTGAAGATGGGGGCGCGGAGAAAGAAAGGGGGATAATTGGAGACCTATGTTTAGAAGAGGTGGACGCCTTGCATTTTACAAGGGCCTTTTTAATAAACCCAATTTGTTTTGCACTGAGGAACTCATGTCAAACAATGGCTGTTTTCTAACCTTGATTTAATAGTAACATAATTACTGTAAATGCCAAACCCTTGCCAAATCTGCATATCTTTGCAAGCTTTAATCGTTTATTTGTGCATGTGTCTGCATATGGAGAAAAGCCCTTGAGTGTATGATCCCAATCAAATCAAAACACGCATACAAATAAACCAACTCAGCTTGGTTCACCGTAACTGGTGAGGCAAAACATTGCATATAGAGAGCTGACACTTGAAATATTGTGACATATTTTAACACGGCAGTTGAAAATCTCACTGTGCTATTTTTTGTATTTATTTATTTTTTTAACCAGGTCAACTACAACATGAACACCAGTGACCTGGGAACCCTTAGCTCCTCTACAGAAAACACGGTGTTCAATGTGTCAAGCACCACTAGCACCCCCACCACCTCCTCGCACTCTTTAGACAACCATGACCCAGAATTCACTATTATAGTGGTGCTGGGCTTATCACTGCTGCTGGCAGGGTTAGCGATCTTCATGGCAATGTGCCGACGCTCTGAACAAGACGGGGAGTGTGAGGCGAACTGTGGCTCAGGAGAGACTCTGAAACATGGAAGAAGCCAGTCTAGTGAACCACAGCTCAAAGTGTGGAAGAGGCTGGGCTCCTATCGGCGCTCCTACAACATGTCCTTCAGAAGACCCCCTCATCGGAGACCACATGAGCACGTGAACACGCGCGCTTCCCATTCTCCAGGCACACGGACAGCGCCGCCGGGGGTCAACACGGAACTGCACATTACTACGCCTTGTCTCTATGACTACGTCACTGAGATATAGCAAGACAACTAGCCAAGGACTAATATTAATTCCACTTGAAATGTACAGTAACCAACCCAAACGCAGTTTTTTTTTTTGGCATTGATGCAATGGACAATAAAGTCGTCGTGTATTTTGACCTGGAGGATGCTGGCTCCCTTCGGCGCAGTCTCCAGTATGCTGGTCTCGTAGCTGCTTTGGAGGAAGATGGGTTTGTTGTCATTAACATCCTGAACTTCAACAAACACAGTAGCTGTGCCTGTCCTCCTGCTTCCCGCTGGACCATTGTCTGTGGGCACAGACAGAACCATTTACACAAACAGTCTATGTTTGTAATGTAGCAAAAATTTGAGCATGCATAACATTGAGTAAATTCGGATGAGATTCTACATAAAAGCTGTATTAGGAAATAAATGATGACTGTTCAAATAATGTTGCATTGAGTAATCACATGCTTTATTTTATTTTTATTTTTTTGGGCACCAATCAACAACAACCTACTAAAGTTCAATACAATTCTGATTGAGTGATGGAAACCCTAAATTTGGCAAAATGTTTTTATTTTCCAATTTCGTTTAACATTGGTCAGTACAACAAGTCTTTAGCTGCTTGACCCAAAACTTTAAATTGTTCATTTAAAAAAAAAAAAATGATAGTATGTAAGTCTGGATAAGTGGAAGAAAATGAATGGATATTATAATACAATAGTGTGACCAAGAAGCATTATAATTTCATCTAGTGTGCACGTGTACTTAATGAAACTAGCCTTGCAATAATGGATCGATCAAAATGAAACAATTCATGCATAAAGTACAAGAGGTGGGTATCATAATTATATTAAATAATTTTTTTTTTATTACACTCACTATAATACCTTATGAGGAAACTCAAGTCAGACTTTGCTGTACTTTTTAGTGTTGCACACTGCACAAAGAGAACCAACACAGTACTAGTACTGACTGCTGCAACTTAAACTACTTAACATTAAATTATATTTGCAATATTAAAAACCAATCAGATTTCAAATTTGCTGTCAGCTTCCTGGTCCACAATTACATCAGAAATTTCCCATCCTGATCGGTTTGTCAAAGACCGCCACGCAAAACTTGTCTGTAGCGATCTGCACATAATACATTTCATTACTAGCATCTCTGGTGAGTGATGTATTTTATTTTGATATTTTATGTTATTGTCATTACTGTTAGATTATTATTGATCCTGAATTGCTCCAAATTATATTGTGTGCTCTTACGTTTTGTATTCAAGTTATATAATTGAGACTGTCTTCTATAACCTTAACCTTATAAAACAAAACTTAAAAAAACAAACAAACAAAACAAACATTTTCTCTATCATCTCAGAAGAGTCTTTGTGAAATAGGACAAGTTTTGCATTCTGCTTTCTCAAGTCTTTTAAGCCACTTGCTCCCACAGCAGGCAAACCATTCTGACTCAATGGTTTCCAAAACAGGAAAACCTCACTTCTTTCTTGTCAAACAACAAAGAAAGTTGAGCAAAATTTTGAGACGGCTTCTTTAAAAACGAAACCATTGCTTTGAAGATGCTAACAGAATGATAACATGGCATGATATGACACACCTATCGCTTCTATGATCATTGTGTACGCTGCCTGGGTTTCTCTGTCGAGGCCAACCACTGTCCGAACAATACCATCTCTGAAGCCGACGCTGAATTTACCATCCTGGTTACCACCTACAAACATGAACAATTTCACATAGTGAATGGGCAAAAATAGTACTTTAACTACACTTATTAGAGCTAATGTAATCATGAAATGAGTCGCCATATTGCTGCACAGAACCTAAAAACCTGCTTCAGTGCGACCTCTAACCTGTGATGAAGTAGCTAAGCTCGGCATTGAGGCCAGCATCATTGTCCGAGCAGATGAGGCGTGCTACAATGTGGTCCCTTGGGACGCTCTCCTTCAGGGACACATTGTACACGTGAGGGTTGAAGGTGGGTGTCTCGTCATTTACGTCCAGAACTGATACACACATACACAGAAATTAGTAGGTTACACAAAGATAGGGACAATTGAAGCAATTTGTGAGTTTGTGATGGTGTTTGGCTACGAAAATGTTGTCATTTCTCACAATGTCACATTTTTAGAATTATAGTGCCACCAGCAGGTGGTAGCATCTCACTCAGTGCAACTAAAAGAGGCAAACCCCCAAATGATTGTGAGAATTTACTCATAAAATGCTTCAACAGTTTAATTTGTGGGATAGTATCAAGAGAGGAAGGGAAATCAAGTGAAATTCTCATTATCAGAAACATTTCGATACTCACCGGTGACAGTGAGAGTTGAAGTTGAAGTGCGAGGGAACTTTCCCGCATCGTACGCTATAATCCTCAAATGGTATTGTCCAATCTGCTCCCGATCAAGCAATGCAGATGAGGTGAGAATGCCAGTGGAAGTGTTCAGGTAAAAGTCCAAGCGAGGCATACCCATCTGCAACGCCATTGTGATCAAACCATTCTTATCCTCATCCGGGTCCTCCACTTGAACCTACAAGAGGAAAAGGAGGATGGACAATCAGGGAGACAGAAACAGAGAGTTAATTTTGTGTGGACAAACACAATAAGCAATATTGCCATTACACATAGAAGAGCTTCAAAAATATTGACTGTTTTCCCTTTTGCATTCTGCTGTGATAAAGTTGATAGAGCGTCCCTACACCATATGGTGCGGAAAGCGCTTTACAATGCGTCACATTCACCAGTCAGAAAAGTAAGTACTATAAAAGTATTTACTTTATATTTTGCTCTCAACCACAATATTTGAGACAGGTCTAAGTAAGCTGTGTCCAAGTTCACCACTGCAAAGCATAATCACTAGTATTGTTCCAATACCGTTTTGTTTTTTTGGCCCCGATACCGATTCCAATACCCAGCTTTGCAGTATCGGCCGATACCGATACCATACCAATACCAAAGGTTTTTTTTTCCCTCAACATGAAAAAGCTGTCCTGCCATTGGTTCAGAGTATTCAAGGGCCAATAGGATATCTTAGATCGGCATGCAGTGAACATGTCACATACCAGTGAATGTCATGCACGAGCAAGACACAAGATGCTGCATCCAAAATCCTATATTAGTGTTGGAATTAATGGTATTGGCATGTACTTGTGAGTACTCACCGATACCACTGTTTTAATGCAGTATCGGCACCTCTACCGATACCAGTATCGGTATCGGAACAACACTAATAATCACAACATGAAATGTGTCAGTATAAATCAACTAAGAACAGGGATGGGTGAGTACCGATAATAGGGGCTCATATCCGGCTTTATTTCTAGGTATGGGTACTCTTGACCAAAAGCGGATGGTCAATACTGTTATTGGACTTCTTGCCGACATTTTACGATCAGGAGCTAAAAATTAGAATTGAGAAGAATAGAACATTTCCATTAATTTCATGTAATTTAACGAAAACTGCCATATTATGATTGAGAAGTCTTTCTTTAAAATTATATGTCAGTTTTTCCTTTTTTTTTTCTGGAAGTTTTCCATATCAAAATTATTAGTGGTATCGGTACTTGGTATCAGTATTGGTGACTATTCAAGAGTTGAGTGCTTGCACTGGTATCGTTCTGGAAAAAAAAAGTGGTATCAAACAATCCCTAGCTAAAAAAACAACAAAAAACACTATTTTATACGTATTACTACTTCATGATTATCTCACAAGTTTAAACATTTAAATGATCAGAAATAGCAGTGGTGGGCTGCTATATTTGTTCCATGAAATTGTATTAATTTATTCCCAACAGTTTTTTTCAGGTGTTGGGAATGCGGGTCCTCCAGAGTCGTTGTCCTGCCTGTTTTAGATGTCTCCCTCCTCTAACAAGATCATGATAATGATGATGATGATGAAAACGATGATCATCCTCATCATTAACAGGCTACCACAGAATTTGCTGATCTAATTTTCTTCATTTCATAGCATTTCTCTTGTATGCACTGCTTTTAATGCATGTGGATTTCAGATTTTTTTTATTTTTTATTTTTTTTAAATCCAATCAGATTTCAGCTTGTTGCCATGCCAGTCTAACCAGGCCTGGACCTTCAGATCGGATCGGAATTAGTCATGTTAGCTGTTGTAACTTGAACTTTAGGAGCACTGTGACAGTTTTTTTTTAACCAATCAAATTTCATGTTCTTCCTGGCATGACATCAGCCGTCCTGTGATTGGTTGATCAGTGCAAAACTTGTTGCAACCGCTTAGACTAGCAAAGCAGGTCTGTAACCATCTGCACACATACACAAGCATCTCTGGTGAGTTATTATTATTGTTTGATGTTTTTGACATGTTCTTAAATATTCACTCTGAATCACTCCAGATGGTATATGCAAGTCTCCACAAATTGTGTTTACGCCTAAATGGTACCTTAAACATCGATGAACCAATAGGGAGTCCTTCTGGTACTTCAGCCACAAATGGGAGGTTGACAAAGGTTGGGTCGTTGTCATTGAGATCAAGCAGGTTGACAAATACTGTTGCGCTTGCTGACGTTCGCAGTGGAGGCACACCACCTACAGAGGGCGCCAGAGAAACATATAAAGACACATTTCCATGGTCAAGGGAATTTATCGCCGGCAATAAAACGTTTCATGGTCAACATAAAACTTAAGGACTAAGGCTTGAAAATAGACACTAATCACCCAGAATTGAAAGCACTCGAGTCAGTATGGCATAAAGTCACTGACGCTGGCTTTACAGATGAGTCAAACAAACTAACACAACTCACGGTCAACAGCAGAGACGATGATGGTTCTCATGAGCATTGTGGCTCTGGGGTCGGAGCTTTCCCTGTCCAGGGTTACCCCACTGGTGCGGATCTTCCCAGTGTGGCTGTTTATAGTGTAGAACGGGTTTTCTGTGCTGATTCTGTACAGCACAGTCCCATTCTCCCCGTTGTCAGGGTCTAGCGCCAGCACCTGCAGGAGGGTGACACAGATATGTTTCTTTGATTGGCCTCCGTAACAACAGGCATGCTTTACTTCACACAGCTTACCATAAGGGTAATATTCCACAGGTTTAATGGCATGGCCTAATAAAAGTGTGCTTAACAAGTGGGAATTAATAGGGGAGATGACAGAAACTGACAGATGACAGGAGGGGAGGAATGATAACGCGAGTGCACCGCATTTCCCACCTCACCTTTAGAGTAAGTCACACACACACTGACTGGCGACTGCTCCCTCACAGCACTCACTAATAAGAAAAATGGTGACGTCTCTTTAGGTGATCTCGGTGATGAATGCATTGGAAGGGGAGCCCGGCTAAAACATTTGCTGGATTTTAAAGACCTGATCAATTATTCAATGTGCTGACTAAAAACGCCGGAAAATGGTTAATTGGTCATTAGAGGAACAAAGGTTTTTCAGGTATTTAATTATTAAGGCGACATGGTAAGCAGGCAAATTGGAGGCCGAGTGATAAGCAAGTGAAAAGAAAAGTGTGGAGTGATGTTATCAAAGGCGAGGAAGTGTGCAGGTGGGGTCACTTGGACTAATCCTTTCGAGCATGAGCCCGAGAAGATGTTCAGCTAATATCTATATTAAGTGACTGACAGACTGTTAAAAGGCAAAATAAGAGACAGTGTACATTCATACATATTGACATATTGTTGATATTTATTTATAAAGTGGGTGCATAGATTTAGGTGATTTTTTTTACTTTGAATGACACGACTTAAAGGCGGGGTCTTCCGTTTTCACTCAGGAAAATGCACTATATAAATACAGGAGGTATACCCATGAACTCCTTCTCAATCTACACCAGCTTCTTGTGTGAGTGAGTGAGTGAGTGAGTGAGTGAGTGAGTGGAAAAAAAAAAAAAAATCACCACCACACATTAACAGAAGCCCAGAGGTGTAGATTGAGAAGGAGTTCATGGGTATACATCCTGTATTTATATAGTGCCTTTTCCTGACGGAAAACGGAAGACTCCACCTTTAATATTTTACTTGAATAAAATGGTTAGCATAGATGTTATTCCTTATGTGAACAACAACAACAACAAAAAAGTACGCAACTTGCTTCATGGCCCATGTTCTATGTCCCTTTAAATTCCAGTTCTAAAGGGTTAGGTCGAATTAAAATAATCATAATTGGAAACAGTGGTTCATTTTTCATATACAGTAATTGTCCTCAATACCATATTCCACCCTATTAGTCTGTGGTAGCTTTGCTTTTCACTAAAGAAAAAACAAAACAAAACAAAAAATTCCCATGAATCTCTCTTTCGGGGCTAACTCAAAGCAGCAGCACCCTGTTAGACTACACTATAGCAAAACTAATCCATATAAAAAAAATAATAGTAACAAATAATAAACCTTCACAACTGATGGCTAAAGTTTGGTGGTTTACAGAGCAATGGTTAATTTTAATGAATGAATGAATAAATAAATAAATCCACCATAGGTTCCACCTCCCCGCTTGAGCTCCTCCCATACAAGATCCTAATGACATTTATCTGTTATAATGTTAAAATTGTCAAAAAATGTCTATTTTTTTCCCCAAACCTTATCTTATCGAAAAGTCACCAATAGCCAAGAATGACCCATTTACTGTACATAGTAGTGATCATGTCAAAGTCTATTTTTGTCGGCACTAATGGTTGTTGACTGTTAGATCAGACACCACACCACTCTCAAATCAATCTACATCCATTTTGGACCACCTTATGTGAAATCAAGAGTTGTTTTTGGTCACCAGGGCAACATTTGGGTCAATTTATCGGACCAATTAAAACCATTGGATACGTTATCTACTAAATGGGGGCAGGCTACAGAAGTGCTGGTTAATCAATGTTATTGATTTGAGAAATTTTTGATCCGAGGTATGTGCTGCCAAGCTGCAAATGTATTGCAGAGGGGTTATTTGCCCCACCTGCCCGATTCTACATGAGAAAAATGTGAAAGAGCAAGTTGGAGTTGGATGTCCAAAAATTACTCTTGGGTACCAGGTAAGCCAAACAGTTTGATGATTGATTTTATTTTGATTCATTGTTGAAATTTTAAATTTATTAAGGATTGTGTTTACATACATATTTTGATTAATGTGGCATTATTATTATTATTATTATTATTATTATTATTATTATTATTATTATCATTATCATCATCATCAAAACTTGTTTGGTGGCAGAGAAATAAAGGCAATCACAGACGTGGGAAAAAAATATAGCGAAAGAGAGAGAGAAAAATCAATTAACATGGGAAAGTGTAGTTTTGTGGGGAAAAAAATATTTTAAGGCCATATTCCTCAGCCTTAGGCTACAGGTAACAAAAGTGGAAGGACGAACATTTTAAAAAGTCAATATTTGTATCTTTCTTCACTATTTCACAATTGGTCTTTGTGCAAGACGGTCTCTCACTTTCCTGCCTCGCAGCTGAATAATTTGCAAAGTGTATGACTGCAGGCTACATTTTAATTAGCAATCGGACTCCCTTAATTACACTCAGCGACGCCTCTTTAATTAATGAATGATCAGGGCTTAATTTCCAACAGCACGGAGCCAAAGACACCAGCAGGACAATGAGAGAGTTTGGGAGCAATATTCAAGCATTTACTTTGTGGTGACCTACACAGCGAGTGCAATTTGTCCATGTAGTCTAGTGGAGCACTAGTACGTGTAATATATGGACTGCACATTCACATGTATTCTTTGAAGGCATGCGCTTTAAATATTCTCAGATTCAAAACCTTACCTGTACTAAGTAAAAGACAAATAGAGTAATAAAGATAACACTTGCAAAATGGATGTTACATTCTGATGAATGACTAATAAGCAGGGCTTGAAAAAGAACAATAAAATAATTTAATAGCACAGGAATATTAAAACAAGAGAAAAGTAGCAATATTTTTAGATAAGTTTAATTTTGAATATTTCATCTGAGTTTCTATGGAGACATACAACATTCAAATAGTGATATTTTATAGTGTGCCTGGTACAGTCATTATTTGGGTAACATTGACATTTATCATACGTGAAATGAACAGCAAGGATAAATATTAAATAATTGTATTAACGATATCAGTAACCAATGTGGTTAAGTTGGGTGTGTTGTGTACTCACAGAGATGACGTCTGTGTTGAGTGGGCTCATCTCCACCACATTGGCATAGTACGGCTCGTCTTGCCAACGGGGGGCATTGTCATTAATGTCCAGAATGGTAATGTTCACCTATACAAAGTGGGAAGCCATGAAATGGATGCAAATACACTCAATTAATCAAATTCATCATCAAGACCAAGATGAAAATGATGAAACAATATTGCAGTTTCAGCCTTATTCCAAAACTGATTAAATCTATTTTCTTCAGAAAACTCCCCATAAAGATGTGATGTTTTCTTTTTTTAATTATCAATTGGAATTTTGCAATTTTGTTACATTAAAAAAAAAGAGAAATCACAATGATTTTGTATTGTCATGAAGCTCACAATTGAGCTCAGGTGCATCCTGTTCCCAATGATCCTCCCTGAGATCTTTCAATAGCTTACTTGGAGTCCACCTGTGGTAAATTCTGAAGATGTTTGGAACAACGAGGACTCTTCCGAGAGCTGGCTGCCTGTCTAAATTGAGTGGTTGGAGGAGGGGGAGTGCTAGTCAGGGAGGTGATCAAGAACCTGACGGTCTCCCTGTCAGTGCTTCAGTGTTCATTCGTGAAAACAGGAAAATCTTCCTTGTCTGCTAGAGTGGCCAGAGAGAAGGCACTCCTTGGTTGAAAGGCACATGGCAGCCCATCTGAGTTTGCCCAAAAGCACCCGAAGGACTGTCAGACCATGAGAGGTAAGATTCATGCGGTCTGATGAGACAAAGATTTAATTCTTTTGCGCTAGATAAACCCAGGCCAACATCATCGCTACAGTGAATCCTGATGGTGGTAGCATCATGCTTTCAGTATGTTGTTTAGTGGCAGGAAGTGGGAGACTCGCCAGGATTGAGGGAAAAATGAATCTGGCAACGAACAGAGACAACCCGGATCTGCTCCAGAGTGCAATTGACCTCACACTTGGGTGACAGTTCATCTTTCAGCAGGAGAACAACCCAAAGCACAAAGCCAAAATATTAAAGGAGTCACTTCAGGACAACTCTGGTGCACTGTAGATTTGTGTACGTTTTTGTTTTTGACAAAGTTTGATGCTCTTCAACTGCACATGGAATGATCATGGCTGCTTAGAGTAATTACCGTGGCAATGCCAGTCTTCTGTTGCGGGCCAACCCCTCCATCTACAGCTCTAACGATGAGGATGTATTCGGCCTTCAGCTCTCGATCTAGCAAAGCCGTGGTGGTGATTTCTCCTAAGCCACAAACACAAGTTACATCCAAATATATTAACTCATTTGCTCCCAAAAATGTATAAATACGTTCTATTACCATGCTCCCAAAGACGTATTTATACGTTTTTATGGTTTGTTTGTTTTTATGATAGTGCATATAGAATGCTTTGATGCAGCCTCTGAGCTGAAGAGAATTCTTCAAGCAATGGTAGTTATTACACAAATGGCCAGCAGGTGGCAGCAGTGTATAACCCCGGGTTTTCACCGGATGCGGTTGCGGTGCGGTTGCGGTGCGGTGCGTCTTGACTGCGTGCTCCGGACGGGTTAATTTTTTTGTCAATCCACACCGGCTCCGCACAGCTGCGGTCCGGCAGCTCCGTCGCCGCCCACTTCCCAACGTGTCTCGCGGGACCGTGCGCGCGCGATCATGTGGCATTTCACAACGACAAACATACAGAAAGTCTGTGCTCAACAGAGAAGCAGAAAGAGAGGTGGACTTCTTTTGATTTAACCTTTTCTTCTTCTTCTGCTATGAGATTCCATGCAGCATCCTTTTTTTGGTTGTCCTTGTAAAGTATATTAATAACGAGAGTCGGGTCAGTGCGGGTCCACTCTTTATTTCTGTCTTCCGCGTCCGGCTGCCGCTCAGTACGGCAAGCGAGACGCGCACAACAAGCAATCGCGAACATCAAACTCACAATACATTACAGTCCTTATAAAAAGGATGTGCCGTGTCATATATTATTTTGTGGTTTTCCACCTCCAATATAAACCTCTCCTCGTCCATGTTCGCTGGTGTCTAAACCGTGAATGAGCACATGGCCCGGCGACGCCCACGTCACGTTTTGCTCAAAAACTTGCGAAATAGGAGCTGGCGAGTGTTTTATTCTGAAAGGTAACCGGAAATTTATTTTGAAACTGCCTCGGTCTTCCTGTCCCGCTCGATGTGTTTTGTGCTAGCTTGCCATTTGCCGGAGGCCTACCGCTGCGGCGTCCGGCAAAAATAGAAAATAGGCTATCCTTGCGGAAGGCTTGCGGCACGCCGCAGGCCTTCCGCAGTCGACACGCAACGCACCCGCAAGCGGTGTAAACTGCACCATTTGAATGAATGGAATCTAATTGCTTGCGTCGCCGGACCGCACCGCAACCGCACCGCAACCGCAACCGGTGAAAACCCGGGGTAAGAGATCAACCTGGGCCATGTTGCAAAAAGCTCTTTTTCGCACTGTTCTAAACAGATTTGTGAATAATGATGAAAGTTTGCTATATTCTAATGTTAATTGCTGCAAAATGGAAACAAATAGAAATGTACTTTTTTTTTTTTTTGTCCTGGTGAAAGAAGAGACTCTAATCTTTGTTTTGGTGGGTTCCACGTTTTTATAGTAATAGGACACAATATTCTGTGGGCCTTGCAAAATCAGTCCAAATCCAGTAAAAAGGAGAAAAATGTGCTGGGAGTGAATGAGTTAAGATGACAGCAAGTAAATGAAAGGCAAATGTAAAGACACATCTAAATAAGAAACAATGGAGTGACTGAGCGAATGCTCTGTTTTATCTTCGGACTGTCCAGATTCACTTTGCCAATAAAAGAGGATCCAGTTTGCAAAAATACACACTCACATGCACACGTACCAGAGCGCGAGTTAAGACGGAACTGGGAGGAGCCCTCCAGGGAGTAGATGAGAGAGGCCTGGCCAAACTCTCGAGAGGCGTCCAAATCAGTGGCATTGACGACCAGTACTGTAGCTCCTGCGGAGAGGTGGCGCGAACACAATCTTACATAGCAAGTAGAAAAAAACTGAAGAGACAGTTGATCTGTTTATACAGTATAATTTAATGACTTTTTTGGGGGGTCAATTAAAAAACAACAATAGGTGGAAAAACACTGATGCTTCAATTAATATTGGTATTGAAATCAACAGAGTCAGAGAAAATAAATTTTTAGGTGTTATTTTGGATGAAAATTTAAACTGGAAATCACATACACAATATATCAAGATAGAAATATCAAAAACAATAGCTCTCCTATACAAAGTAAAAGCATTCACTGGATAATAAAGCATTGATCATTTTATACAACGCCATGATTGTTCCATATCTGACCTACTGTATTGAGGTTTGGGGAAACTCCCATAAAACATTCAATCAACAGTCAATATTTCTATTGCAGAAAAAGCCATACGAATAATCACTAGAAAGCAATTCAGAAATCCTACAAATCCACTATTTCTTCAGTTAAAATTGTTGAAATTTAATGAACTGGTAGATTACAGCATGCTGTAAATTATGCAAAAGGTGCACAACAAAACGTTGCCATTGAATATTCAAAAAAATAATAATTTGGAAAACGAGAAAGCAAGTACAGTTGAAAGGAACGCTGATATTTAAAAAATAAAAACAAAATTTAAGATGGAGCGTCGTGTTTCAATAAAAGGAATAATCTTATGGATCAATCTGAATAAAGAAACCAGATAATCCAACTCAAAAATTACATTTAAAAGAATGACTAAAGCCATCTTATTAAAGAAATATGAACGAGATTATGATTGAACACTATGCCATTGTCATTTTGTTGTTACGAATGTCAGAAATCAAATTGTAAAACGAGTACAGACGTGATTCTGAGACTAGCTGTCAAAATTGTAGTGATTTTGTTTTTCTTTTTGTATTTATTTTGTTGTTAATGTTTATATTGTATTTTATTTTATTTTTTAAGTTACTTTAAGTTGTAAATGAACTCTGGGGAGAAACGGGGCAGATCTAACTATCTTTCTGCTCCTTTTCATTCAATGATGAAGAATATTGTTTATATTGTCTTTTTTTTCTTTTATGAATGAATGAAATAAATGATTGAAATGAACATGAAAACTGTAAAGTGGCCTGACCAATCTGAAATCTAGAAAAGATGAAGGCTACAGACAATAGGCTAACACCTGAGCTAGATTCTAGCTAGTTGTTAGCCAACTGACATTCATTAGCCTCATCAACATCTCAATTATATGGCAGTCAATTGGTTATGAATTAGCAGGCGATCAGCTTGCTTGGCATGGGTTACTGGCACAGGTCTGATCAAGGAACAGAATCCATTCTGGCCACGGGGCTACCTTGCAACCAATCAGCTCAGGCGCAAAAGCTTTAGCGGTTAGCCGTCTGGTAAATCTCAGCGTTGGCCCAAACCGCTCAGCAATGTGCTCCTTCAAATTGTCTCTGAGACACAAAAGGTGGCCTGAGCTCAAGTTGGAGCAGAGAGAAAGAAAGAGAGAGAGAAGGGCAGGCAAATATCTCATTTCCCTCTAGCAAGTGGAAGCTAATCTAATGTCTGGGATAAAAGGCTTCTGAATGCATGCATGAAAATGAATATAGCAGCCAGTGATTTAGCCTTGAATGGTCAATAGCCAGCATTTGGACTATTTGAACGTACAAAATCTAAACAAATGAAACACTATATGCATGAAGACTATGACTGGAGGGAAATTTTTTTGAAAAAAAAAAAGCGCACCTTAAAGCAACATAATGTGATTTAATTGTGCGTATGTTGTATAGACCAGAAAGTACATTGAAGGCACTTAACAGGGAAGTCGAAATGCAAAGGTTTACTCACCAGCATTAATGTTCTCAGGAATCTTGACAATGTAGGATGGCCTGCTGAACTCGGGTGGGTTGTCGTTTTCATCCTGGAAGTGGTATAAACATCAACAGCTGTTCAGTGGGGGGGGGAACAATGAGAGCACACTTATGTTGGAAAAACAAGTTGGCAACATTCAGCAGCTCTGCAACGAACACATTTATCCTTCATTGGCAATGTAGTCAAATTTACAACGTAAAAATATTTGTGATTCATTTGAAAATGCACTCTCACAAGCAGGTCGTTAAGCAGACTCAGCCATGTAGATGAACAGAATTGCTTCGATTATTTTTCTGGTCATGTCACTAATTTGTGCAGCCATTTGTTGCGAGGCAGAAAAAAATACACACGGGAAATTACTTGAAAAACGAAATTATACCATAAGCGACCTCAGAACTGTTAGCCATATGAGCTAAACACTTATGTGCTGCCGTATATGTTAATTCATACAGATTAATTTCCCAATCGAATTCATACACTGTAGTGGAAAGTGACACACTTTTTTTTTTCTTTTTTTTTGTACCAGAGCAACATCTGGTGGATTCAACGAGGCAATTCTCAATTTATCCCAAGTGTCAAATCCACAATTGTGGTGTGGAATTTGGAACTGGATTGGGCACCAGGTGGTCATCTTGGGGTGGGGGTAGAGCGTAACTGCTATGATCGTGTTTTGGTTTGGGTTATGCAGTTATTGTGTTATGGACGTATTTATTATGCTTAAGCAGTTACTATGTCCTCTATGATGAGTTATTATGTTTATGTAGGTCAAGGGGTCATTGTGATATGGATGTATTATGCTTATGCAGTTGTCCCTTATGATGATAATGTGATGATGATGATGTGTTAACCATATTACCCACTCTTGGGTTGTCTCGTCTTATGCGGTTACTAGTATGGTCAGTTGCCAGTTACTATGAGCCTTCTGATGATAATGTGATAAAGTTGCTCTACAGTTGTTATACAGTTACTATGTGCCTATATTAGTCACTCTAGTTTTGTAGTTATCATGGTTTGGGTTGGGTTTTGGTTAGGTTTTTGTTTACTTTTGTCATGGTTCAGGTTTAGTTTGGGTTTTGTCTTTATCCTCATGTTTCTTAAAGTTTCATCCATGATCTGTGTTTTGTTTTCTGTTCATGTGTGCCTCCCTAGTCTTGTCAAGCATTATGTCCACCTGTGTTTTGGCCTGCCCTTCCTAACGTGTCAACCAATCAGCACCCTCTGCCACTTGTGCCTCACCCAGTTGCATCTCGTTGTGTCAATTAGTGTGTGTGTATTTAGTCTCTTGTCTCCCCTCTGTCTGTGTCGATTCATTGTTGTCGTCCCCCCCCAGATAATTAAGATTTGAGAGTTATGTACATCTACGTTGTGGATCAGCAACAACCTTCATATTTACTTCTGCCGCAGCAGGCCCAACACCGCAACATTGTATTGCATTACATTCTTTGTCACACCCACATATCACATTGTCTAGTTATTCATAGTAAGGTTTTCTGCTGCTGAGAAATGTTAATAGTTTCGCAACAGTAATTGGCACAATTATCTCCGCGGTCTCCATGTTACTCTTGGGCATTGTGTGTGATGCTGTCATCAGCTGATAAACCAATGTGGCATGAGTCACAACACGGACTGAGGAGGGAAAGAGTCAGTGAGAAAGATATAGGCGGAATGGAGAATTATGATCATCGCTCCCCGATGGTTTTTGCATTGCAGAAAATATTTCCCCCGACAGCATTTCTTCCTCATGTAGGACGTGTGCGGAAATATGTTCAGTTTGCTTATCACAGAATTTGCTGGCTGGCGAGCAATGTGGATGCTTATTCCTGATCTATAGGAACTCTTAAGAAACATAGAATCAAGTACGAAAACAACACAGCTTTACAGAAGATTATTGCTGTTTTGGACATCTAATACTATATGTAAATCATACTGTAAATTGTTTTGATCAACCATATGATCCTCAATAATGAATAATAATGAATGAATGAATAATAAACACTAGCAGTTGTAAATCCGATACATAATTTCACTCTCACAGGTGCAGATCTCTCATGCTCCTTATGTTTAGTATGTATGACAATTATTAAACAGTTCAAGATTTTCCCCATGGCCCTAAGGTGCATATTCGTGTGGTAAATTCAGTGTGACACAGACACACACAGATCTTGGGATCTTGGGATGACTGCTTCAAAGTGCTTCACGAACATTATTACCACTGTCCCTTTAAATTTAAAAGAAAAAAAAAACATACCATATACAGTTTAAACATTCCCACAATTGCCATATTTATCAATTATTTAAATCACACTAGTAAATGTAAGCTATATTTTACTTGACATGGACTTTGCAGCACATGAACAATTTAATTTTTTCTGTATTTGGTACACCTTAGCAAAAGTCATCAAATATGTCAGTGAAAGAATTACAAAGTTATTTTTAGGTACAGTTTGTTAAATGTCCAAACAAACATGTCATATTTGACCCGAATAGTATGTTTGAGTTGGTATGCTAGAAAATTGACATATATTTCTTGAGTAGTGTTTACAGTTTTAGTCTTTCAACTTGAATGTTATTGATTTATATTCATGATGATTTTAAACAGCAGAAAAAACGTCCTTAGTGTTGCAAAACTTCATACTTATATGTGCTCAAGTTTGTACATTGAATAGAGAGTGTGGTGGGGAACACTTTAAGGGGACTTTAAAGTGTTTCACACATTGTCTTTAAATGTAATTCATTTGAGTGACGTTAAACTGCAAAACAAACAGTTGGAGAGCTTGTCCAGAATTCCACTTTGCAGTGTTGATGGTACTTGTAGCGGCAGGAGGGGAAGACACAGCATCAGAGAAGGATGGCGTGTTTTTTAAGGAGCTATAACACTGAAATTATTTAAGACAATTCTAACAATCCGATGCAATTTCCATAATAGTCCTAGAGTATTATTATTATTTTTTATTGCATCCACTTATCCCGTTCAAGGTCAGAGGTGCACCGGAGCCAATTCCAGCTGATTTTGGATGAGTGGTGGGGTATACATTAGTATAAACAAACATCCAGGCTCAAAATTACACCTATGGACAATTTAAACTAGAGCCTTAGTTGACTAATGTGCAGGTTTTTATAAAGAAAGTGTAGAAAATACAAACTCACGCCAAAAAGTCAGCATGGAGATTTTGAACAGAGAACTTTTGACTGTGGGGCAAACTGTACAATGTTGCTTTCTTACAAGTAATTTGTAAAATATTATGAAGCTACAATGTATTATACCAACAGCAGATTAGTTGCATCACAACAGTCCTTCAACATGTGAATATAACATGAAACGCAAAAAAGGACTTCTATACTATACTTGTCTAGACAGTACACATTGTATGTGTGTGTATTTTGCAGGGCTATACTTACAATAACCTCCACTGTGACAGCGACAGTACTGTTAAGCGCCGGGTTTCCCCCGTCTTTGGCCATCACTGTCAGATGAATTGTTCCACTGGGAACCTTTTCGTAGTCCAGAGGCCTGGTTACACTGATCACTGATGAAGGGAGAGTGTAAGAGAAGGTAAGGCTTTTCATATTGGTGTAGACCAGGGGTGTCCAAACTACGGCTCGGGGGCCATTTGCGGCCCGCTGTCCATTTTTTAGAGGGCCGCGACATATGCTGACTCAGTTCAAATAAAATAAAAACAAAAATGTTTGGAGATGGTCAAAGTAAGAAGGGAGGGTGTTGAAAAACACAGGTGCTATTAAAGGTTATTTTGGTTAATTAAAACTAATGAAAATACTAAAACTAAAATTTAAAAAAAAATTGTTAACGAAATAAAATAAAAACGAAGTAAATAACTGAAACTATATATTATGTTTACAAAACTAACTAAAATGAAACTAACTATAATTATAGCAAAAATGTCCTTTGTTTTAGTCTTTGATAATTATTTTAATGCATGAGCCGTTGGAGATGATTTTAAATGTGTTAGTAGATTTATTTTGATATAAACCAGAATAATGACGTCGCGCCATGGTATTTTTTAAATATTGCGCACAAGTAATACACATTAAAAAAAAAAAAAAAAAAAAAACAATACTTAAACTAAAACAAAGCATTTATTAAAGAACTAAAACTAATAAAAACTATCAGAACCACCCTGAAAACTAATTAAAATTAACTAAATTTTAAAAATCAAAACGATATAAAAACTAAAATGAAAAATTCCAAAACTATAATAACCCTACTGCCATATTGCAAATACATTGGTTTATATACTGTAGCATTTTTCTAAATATGCAAAAGCACAAATAAATTATTTGTACAATTTTTAGTACTAAACACAATTTCTCTTCATAACATTATGCGGCCCTTGCGTCCTTCTGATTTTCTGTATGTGGCCCTCAAATGAAAAAGTTTGGACACCCCTGGTGTAGACTTTCTACAACATTCAATCTAGGAGAATGTGTCCATTGATCCATATATGCACTGATGTTAGATGTGAGGTCAAGTGCTTCCATACCAATAACATCCAAGCATTCCTTTTTGTACCATGCTTTGTGCATCGGGATACAGTCATGTTGAGGAACCTACATCAACATGTTCCTATAGCATAGAATTGTCCTAATTATTTGATCAATTATGATGTTTTGGTGATTAAGAAGTGTAGCACACGCCCTGGTTAATTAACTGACCCAAAGCCAAACTTTTTCCTATGGACTATATGCACAGAGTGGTGTGACGTATGTCCGGCAAAATCTCAATTTTTCCCACTTTTCAGTGGCGGCATTGATTTAAAGCTGCTAAACGTAGAAAATTGAATATTGAAAGGCAACTGCTGCCCTGCGATTGGCTGGCAACCAGTTCAGGGTGTACCCCGCCTACTAACGGAAGCCAGCTGGGATAGGCTCCAGCACCCCCGTGCCCCTTGTGAGGAGTAAGCGGTTAAGAAAATGGATGGAAGAATCGCAAATGCCACCTGTGGTCAAAAAAGAAATTGCATTTCAACGCGCACATGACGTCACATCTGCAGACAGACGGCGGGAAATGAGAACCTGGATCCAGTCTGAAAACTATTGGCCAGAGGCTTGCAAGTGTGTCCAATGTGATTTTACTAATTTGAAGACATTCCAGTCATAATCGGTCAAATAAAAAGGCGATTGTAAAGATATGTTTGGCCAAATTGTTACAGAGAGCAGTCACCATAGTCTATCAAAAACAGTTATACGGAGAGGAGGAATTACATCTGTTTCAAAATATTGACGAGGTTGAGTCAAAGGATTCCCTTGGCGAAGAGGGGACGTGCTTCCTGCTACACTCAAAGTGGCTACAGTTAAAGGTATTATTAGCTTGGAGTAAAACATTGGCAGTTAGATGTGATAGAGTCATGACGTGTTTGGCAGTAGAGGCCAGAGAGTTAGCAAGGGCGTCTGAAGCTCCAAAACTTCACTCGCACCCGTCTGCCTCAGAGGAAGGACATTACTGTGTGGACTCTGGTGGTCCTGGGATATGAGCTACATTACATCATTTAAATTAAAAGATAAAATAGATTTTTAAAAAAACAAAAAAAACAAAAACGAAAGGTGGGTATCATCAGACTGACGGAAGTGCCCACTTCTGAAAAATACCTTTACTAGCTACTCAAACAGTGAGTAATAAACATTTTAGCCGATGACATCATTGCTATGTGCACACAATCCATAGCCTTCTGTAATGTATATTGTATGCTTGAACTTGGCCGCATGTTTACAATGCTAAACACACCTGCGTAACCTTCCACCATGATGATACTGAAGTGATCAGGGAAAGCCGAAGCTGAAATGATGGTGTATGTGATGAAGTTGTTGGGAGGAGAATCTTCATCTGTTGCCTGCGGGCAAGGAGAAGGTACAGAAGAAATGCAGTTAAACATTTTGATTGAGTGAGAAAGAAAAAGTGCAGGGAAAAAAAAATCAATCAGTGCCAGCATGTTTTTGTCAACATTTAAGCTGGCTATTAGTCCCAGGATATCAAAACACCAACTCAGCTAAAAAGTGGCCAAATGAAACGTTTCCAAGTGCTAATCCGCAACATTAAGAACAACGATAACACCCCCTCATTATTTTGTTGTTGGCTGCACTTAGTTATGACTCTTCCAGATGTTTCCAGCGGACTGGACGTCACTGGCGTCATTCTGCTGGGCACTTTGTCAAATCTTCTGATTACACGCATGAGCCCACTCTTTCATTTAAATCCATTTCAACAAGGACAGCCATAGGACACAAAACCCTTCTTAGGAAACCACAGCAACCTCCTTCTGTCTACTACTGTTTTTTTTTTTTTTTTTTTTAACTCCCAAATGATTTCAACAAAACTTTGCGGAGCGGTGTTGTGTGGCCCTTTAAGCTCGTCGAGTTGCCCACCCCTGGTCCAGCGCATGGGGTCTTTTCCAGGGCAATTTGCTGACCCAGCATTTGGTGACATGTGGCTTCCCAGTTCCTCCAAGGCAACTTATTAATATCAGAAGCATTTAAGGCTACCTTAGACTAATCAAACACAGTGAGCCGGGCGTTGAAGCAAGTAATCGCTTGAAGTCCTGCAGTGTACACATAGGCCGCCACTGTGCACGGTGGAAGGGAAAGCCATCGCCGGACCCACCGTTGCAAGCCATGTAATGGGCTTTCTTGGGGGCACAATCAAAGGAAGTGCTGAGACATTAGTTACCATTGTGCCCGTGCACCTCTGGCTTTTGTGTGGCAGTGACAAATAGCCAACACACCAGGTCAGCCTGATCTCCTTGGATACAGTGTACACAAACATAGAACTGCACGATTATATGATGCAGAGGAAAATAAGAAACAGTTGAGAAAATACATCAAAAACTATCTATCTACCTATTAATGCCCAATACCTTAGCCTACAAATTCTAAATCTCCGTCCTTCATGTAGTCATCATCAGCCGTTATCAACCCCTCACCCTGATTCGGGCCACTGGCTGGACAGCCTGTTCGTTCTCTCTCAGCGAGCCTACGTACACCTCCTTCTGGAAGAGCGGCGCATTGTCGTTTACGTCTAACACGTTGACTCGGATTCTGCCGGTGGTTTCCTCTCCACCTCCGTCCCTCGCCAACACAGTCAGTGTGAAGCGACGCATTAACTCATAATCCAAACTGGCCCGCAGAATCACCCAGCCTGTCTCGGCATCTAAGGAAAACCTGCAAGAGAAGACAAAATAATTGGCTTGATGGTCCCGATTAGAGAGATATGTATACATTGGGCCTCATTTACTAAGAGACTAAAAATTTGTGCTGTCAAACAATTATTTTTTTTAAACTAATTAATCACATAATTTTCCGTAATTAATCGTGATGAACTCATTCACTCCCAGCCATTTTCACTCATGACTGTTTTACTGGATTTTGACTGATTTTGCAAGGCCAACAGAATATTGTGTTCAATTTCTATAAAAACATGGAACCTACCAAAATAAAGATTAAAGTCTCTTCTTTCATCAGAAAAAAAGTATAATTCTATCTTTTTCCGTTTTGCAGTAATTAGCATTAGAATATAGCTAAGTTTCATCATTATTCACAAATCTAATTAGAATTGTAAGTAATTTAGCTTTTTTACTAGATGGCCTTGGTTGAACTCCTTTGCTTTGCCGTTTGTGTAATAACTACCATTGCTTCAACCGTTCTCTGCAGTAGAGAGGCTGCATCAAAGCCTTCTGTATGCCCTAGCATAAAAAACAAAACAAAAAAAAACATAAAAAACGTAAACATACATCTTTGGGACACTTAAAACATTTAAAATAGAACATATTTATACGTTTTTGGGAGCAAATGAGTTAACCACATTTTTCTACTTCTGCTTTTTTCTTCACAGCTTGTAACAGATATTTACTTGAGTAAAATATTTGCATTAATGTAAATTCATTAAATAGAAAGTATATTTAGAATCAAAGACCTTTTCTCTCGCCGGTTTAGTTCTGCTCACGAGCACCACACACCAGCGGCATTCGTTGGTTTGCGAGGCCCCACGGAGGTAACTTGAGCAAGGAAATTTTCTCTGAGATGATACCCCAAAGGTGTACAAATAATATGCGATTTGAATTTAGCTCTGCAAAGTCTGCAAATTACTTTAGAGTTCTCCAACAAGCATCGAGCAAGTGAATCAGAATGTAATTCTACCTATAGTCCATGTTTATTTATCTTCCCCCCCAGTCACTCTTCCAAGTATGACTGCACACTGAGTTAACTGAGTTAATTTTTTTTAAACGCTTTAATTTAAATTAATCATCAGAGTTAATGCTTAAATTTTGACAGAACTACAAAAAAAATGGATGTTAAATTGGGTGTTCACGGATCATTTGGAAGAGCACTGCATGTGGAAGATTAAAGAGAGGGCAAACAAACATTACAAACACATGAGTTACATAAAATAAAGCAATTGCTCATATAATTTTGGGAATGCCAGCAACCACATATAAGTCCCGAGTCCACACCATTTGCCATCCGGTGTACCAATGGATTTAAAACTTGGGACAACACACCCTTCACATCTGCTGTGAAGAGGCCAGTCCTGATTGTGACTGTCATCAGAACAGCCCTTAGCTCATTCAGAAGCTCCAAAATTGCATTGCTGAATAGTTACGTGACTCATTTTGATTTCCAATTCCCTCTTTCATAGCAGAATTAATGAAACTATTAGGGCTAGTTTAAAAAAACAAAAAAAGATTAATATTTAATTGATTTTTCCCTTTCGAGCTCAATATTGATTCATAAAAACGTGAATTGATTATTTAAATATCATTTTTTCCCATAAATTCTTAAGAAAAAGAAATTTAAAGGATGATTTTTTTATTTTTTATTTTTTTTTACATATATATCTTACCGTTTTCTTGAAATTTACTGTTCACATGGATTTAAAAGTATTTTCTTAGATTTATGGAAGACCTGACCTATTGAACTTTAAGACAATTAAGATTCTTTTTAGTTTATATTTACAATTATTGAATTAGAATTATGAAAATATTTTCATCTCATCCTTGCTGATGTCAATGTTTGTGTAACACTTTAGTGATTATAACACCTGTCACTTTCATTAACTCATTCACTCCCAAAAACGTATTTATACGTTTTTTTTTAGGTTTTTGTTTGAGTCTTTGTATAAAGGCTTTGATGCAGTTTCTGACCTGAAGTGGTCACGTAAAGCGATGGTAGTTATTACAAAAAAAACAACAAAAAACGGCCAGTAGGTGGCAGCAAAGTATAAGAGATCAACCAGGTCCATGTTGCAACAAGCTCTTTTTTCCCAGTAATTTCAACAGGTTTGTGAATAATGAAACTTAGCTAATTCTAATGCTAATTGCTACAAAACATAAAAACAGATATAATATACCATTTTTTTTTTTTTTTTTTTTTTTTCCCCTGATGAAAGAAGAGACGTTTTTCTTTTGGTAGGTTCCATGTTTTTATAGCAATAGAACATGAAAATGGCTGGGAGTGAATGAGTTAATAGGCAAAATAATTTGACCAGTTACTGCCTCAGCAAAATGTTTTTTTTTTTAATTAAAATGTAATATTTCTGGAGTTTTTAATTAATGTCCTTGACATTTAAGAAGAATTGATGTTTCATAATTAATATCGAACTGAAGTTAATCGAATTGAATCTGGAATAATTGAAATTTAATAGAACTGAACTCTTGTAAATCAAAATCGAATCGATTGAGGAAATTACAAGCGATATACAGCCCTAGAAAATATTATATGATACAGTGCATTTGCAGATGAATCTTACTGGTCTGGCTCATCGCTGAAGTAGTAGCGCACAATACCAAATGTGCCAAGGTCCCCATCTGTAGCCTGGATTAAAAAAAATACAAGAAAACAGTTCAAGAACTACTGTGATCGTACATTTTTCGAAGAAAAGTAGATGATGATACAGAAAGTCAAGCTGGGTTTCATTTATTTGGGTCAAAATTATTTCAGAAATGGACAACAAGAGCATAAATGTGCTTGCACAAGCAGTGTGGGCTCTAGTATGACGGCGAGTCAACAAACGCCACAAAACAAGGTGGATATGGTACAGACATGCTTTATTTTGCCATAATGTCAGAGCTAAAAAGGATGGAGAACCTACAGCCCCTTGGCTACAGTATTTGGCCTCTGAGAGCATTAAAAAAACAAATAAAACCTCAGAGGAACTTTTATAAAAAGCCCCCAAATATTTAACCCGCAATAGCTCATAATAAGTAATGAACATTTGTTTGGTCATCACATAATTTTGGGTCAAACATTTATTATAAGACCCTCAGAGGGCTTTATAGAAAAAGAAATAGCCCCGGATAATAAAAGGTTCCCCACCTGAATTTAGGGCATAGTTCAGTATAATAATAAAAATCCATCCATCCATCTTCTATACAGTTTTTCCTCACTAGGGTTGCAGGTGTGCTGTTGCCTATACCAGCTGACTTTGGGTGAGAGGCAAAGTGCACCATTCACTGGTTGCCATCCAGTCGCTGATAATAATAACCTTAAATTTATAATCATAATCACTGTCTCAAACATTAATAAGTGAAGGACATCCAGCATGCAAATTGAATTGTGTTTTGTAAAAAGCCCAGATGGGACAAGTAAGAATAACACCAGGGAGCACCATTGTTTTTGAGTTAGGTCTGACAGCTGTTTTTAACTAATTTTTAGGTGAGGAATTTAAAATCTCAGTTTTTCATGTCAAGATTTTGAGGTATAATATCTCCCACTTTCTTAAAAAGTATGAAATAAATGCATATGTATGTAAATGTAAAAAAAACAAAAACAAAAAAAACAGTAAGACGTAGTTACAAACTTTGGAAAAAAAACAAAAACAAGCATAAATTAAAATCAAACTTGCAACAGGATTCCCATAGTTACAAGGTTAAGATAAAAGGCCAGCATTACAATGCTATTGATAGCACTGACCTTGAGTCCAATCATGATCAGCTCTTTTTACTACAGTCTTACTACAGTTAATTAGTGGAAGCGTGGAGATGTGCTAGAAACATACTGGTTGCCATTTTGAAATCAGCATGCCATGTTTAGTCTTACTCAGCATAAAAATCTAACTCAACAACAACAAAAATGTGAAATTGTTCCCCGGTGTAGTATGAAGTATATAAAGATTTCTCAATGACCCCTATATTCTTGTGGGAAATGTTATGTTCAAACTTTCTATCACAATTTCAGAGAGAGTGAGTGTAAAGGCTGCAGCTTTTTCCCTTCCAGTTAAAGAAAAAAAAAAAAAAAAAAGTCACCACACTGCTCTGCTCAAGCCTGTATATTCACTGAGATCTCCCTCCGCATCATCGTGGATGGTAAATCAATGTTTCTTTTGAATGTCCAAATCCCTTTGCTGCCAAATGCACTGAAGCACATGCTGCAAACTCGCAAGGAGGGACACCAAATACATACGAAGTCTTTGGAACTCCAGTCAGGTTCTTTTATTAACCTCTGAGGCTTCATCTGCCGTGTCTCAAAGAGCTCATCCTTAAATGCAACTCATCTCCTTCTTTCTTTCTTCTTGAATTTCTATTCATCCCTTCTTCTCCCACTCCTCCTTTATCTCTCCCCCGCTCCTTCTGTCTTCACCCTCTTTCTCTCCGCATTGCATCCTCCACTCCGCCGCTCTCCATTCTCCCCATGTACTCCCTCTACATATCTCCTCTGCACACTCTTTCCCCTTGATGCTTCTGTCTCTCTTTCGCTCCCTCTCTCCCAGGTGAGTGACAGGCCCATAAGTGCTCCAATGATAGCAGTGGGGGTGTTAGCGTGACAGCTATCGAGGCGGCGACAGAAGCTCCTCTGGGGAGCTTTCGTGCCCCTCTTGCCTTAGAGACAGAAAAGGAGAGAGCGAGAGCCAGATCGAGAGAGGGGTGCGAGGTTAAGAAGTAAAGGCGATAGCCATCTTTTCTTTCCCTCCCCATCAGTCATTAACTCCCATCCTCTGAACAATCAGCATGACAGTGTGGACAAGTCACTTTGCCAACTGTAAGCCAAAGACTTTCAACTTGAGATGCATGCAAGCACATTTTAGGTAGATGCTGTAAAGATTGCTTTTACTGTGCTTTGAATGTAACTGCACTGTGTTTGTGAAATGGTTAAAATATCCACTGCGCTGAAGAATTATAGTCAGCATTCTTTCTCAAAAAAAGTTGTTAAGGAGTTGGTGCACAAAAAGTCAGTGAGCTGCTGATTGCCAATATAAACTCTAAAAACCCCCACGGGGCCTCAGGCACTAACTACAAAAGAGAAATTAGTTTTCAGTTGACCAGTTTGGTTAAATGATGTGTTTCTTCCATCAGAGAGGGGAGGCCAGCAGGCAAACACACTTATAGTACGTGTATGTCTCACTATATATGAGTACCTGTTTATGTGTGAGTCCACAAGCCTGATAATGGTGGCCCTCTGTGTGATCGTGTACACTGCTGTAATGAGTGTGGGTTCACACAATGTGTGCGTGTCTGACTAGACAGCTTGATTTGTACATTTCCAGGCGAGCACTCTAATATATGCAGTCAATGTACATGATATGTACTTGCTATACTATGTTATGTTGTTGGAATGGTATTCAAATGATTGGCCCCTAAAATTGTTGAAAATTTGAGAGGTGTGAACAATTACATCAATTATTGGTCACCAACGCTTTTGTCAAAACCCAGATGAACTCCACTCCAAATAGTCAGTCTGGATGATGTTTATTTTAACACAATTTCTTAGAATACATACCAAACATAAACGCATCCCTCCCGTCACAGTTAAGATGTCCAGTTGCTGAAAATCACTGAGCCAGACATCTAGGCTGAGAATTTGTCCTTCTGTCTATTCCATTTGTGTGCAGCATAACAGCTAAATGCAGCTTCACCATGTTTACTTTGAACTCTGGGTACTACTAATTGACCCAAGTATGAAGAGCTAAACTGAGACAGTGACAAAAGTAAAATAAAAAACTTAAAAAAAAAAAAAAAAAAAAAAAGATTTTACCTCATTCAATGCCATTGACGGCTTTAGACGTAAAAAAATCATTTGAACTGGGCTGGGCAGTGAATGAGTTAACACATCTTATAAAGGTGTGGCATGGACCAAAAAAAATAACCATTCAATTTTGGTGCAAATCAGTGTCTTATTTTGCATACATTTTCTCCGAAAATATAAGGCTGTTGGTACTATGGGTTTGAATAAGGTTGTCAGATAGTAATCAAACATTACATTTATGATTGCCTTGTAGTCTGCACAAGTGTTAAACTAGACTAAATCATGCTGTGGGGTGCTGTATTATTGGTTTGCTCAGATGACACAGTGGCAGTGGGAAAATGTCCACTGTTATGTTTAGGAAGCTATAATTATTCTAAGCACATGTGAAGTGGTAAAAAATAGCCTTTAACTCAGTAAAAAAGAAAAGAGGCACAAAGAAAAAGGTGGGGGACTGTATTGGACGCACAAACTGGAGATCCAGTTTGAGCTGCCAGTGAAAAGGCTTAAAGCAGCTGGCAGCTCCGTGTTGCTGAAAGGCCTTCATCCTCCCCCTCTCTTTCTGCCTCTGTCCTCAATGATGAAGGAATGAGATTAGAGAGTTGTGACTACACTGAAGATGCACATTGAATAAAAGGGACAAAGTGGTAGGAGCAGTATCACTGAATGATGAGGGAGCCGAACTGACGTCAAGACATGACACAGTCACAATAGACATGTTTAACATGCAGCCATAACTAGGGCAGGGATGTTCTTTAAACGGCAATGTGCCATTTAGTGACATGATTAAACCGCACATCAGCCAATTTTTTGGAAATGGATTGTATTCATTCTTGATATGTTGTCACAACAAATGAAATGGAGACTAATTCAACATGTTCTTAGAGTTTTTTTTTATTTTTATTTATCAACCCCCTTACAAGGGATCTGCACACCAACACCTATCATTGATGTATGATATATTCTCAAGCTATTACTATTGAAAAACAGTCATCACTGGCGGGAGTAAATTGTACTGCTACTCTGATACAGTCTTGACAGCAGTCCAAGGGTACGTCTCTCAACCAACCAACCAACCAACCAACCAACCAACCACTATCAGGACACGTGGCACCCATCTTTTTAATATCATCAGCTCTCTTTTGTTATTATTTCCTGTTCATTCAAATCTACTGTAAATAAACCACTGTTCAAGAAACCAAACCTCAATCCTGATGTCCTCGAGAACCACAGACTGAGACCTCCCACCTCTCCAAAGTCCTGGAAAAAATAGTTTTCAAACAACTAACCAACCATTTCAACTCTAACAATCTCCCTGGAACGTTTCATTTCGGCTATTTTACTGAAGTTGCCCTCACTACTGTAAACAACCTCCTTATAAGCTGATTGTAGCTCGTCTTCTTGTTTCACTTGATCTTCATACAGCATTTCAGTTGACCACCCCATGCTGTTAGGTGGTCTATCAACTCTTCTCCAAATACGTGTCTCCCATAGAAGCTCTCTCTCTCTGACTACTGTACAGTAAAATCAAATGTGGGATTCCACAAGGCTCAGTTCTTGGCCCTCTTTATATATCAATGCATGTTCCTCTATGATCCATTCTTCACCATTATGGTATTCAATTTCACTGTTATGCAGATGACAAATCTATATACCTCACACTCCTGGTGACCATTCAAAAATCATTCAAATCGTATCCTATTTGTATGCCAGCACAAGCTGGAAGTCACACAACTTTAACTCCAAAAAGTGAGCTTCTGGTAGTTGGGCCAAAAAATAAACTCCCCTGTCATGCAAACATCACCTTCATTGGTTAGGTTACCTATTCAAGCTTGATCAGACATCAAGGTACTACTGTTGGCCTACAAGCTCGGCCAATGGTCAATCTTCCTTCCATCTCTCCGACCTAATAACCCCTTGCTGTCACCTCAATGTCACCTTTGCTCACAAGATACAGCTTACAACTCCTTCATATCCATAAACAATCAGCGGCAACTTGCAAAACTCTTCTCTTCACAAAACATTTTAAGTTTGCATGATGACCAATAATTGATCTGAACTAAAGTTTTAGGCTTGAGTTTTATTCTGTTTTATTCATGTGGTGTTTACATACTGTATATTGTCTACTGCTGTTGATGTATTTGTATGTTCTGCACTTGGACACCTATGTGTTATTTTGCACTAGAAATATACAACAAGCTTGAAATTTGTCCAAATGCCACAAAGTAATGTAGAACTTTGAGAACAAAAGGCATGTACAGTACACGGACCAATCAGACTCAGCTATGGATGTGGTTGAAATACTGCTAATGTGACTGCAAAACTATAATCTTATAGTGTAAACAATGGTGACACATGAAGAGCCCAAAATTCAACAGCCAAAAAGCACTCACATTCCAATTGAAAAACAATGAACATGATAGAAGAGAAATAGTCTGTAACCCTCCTCTGCAAAATCACACTGATTTCAACTAACATTAGCAACCGCTAATGTCTAAAGTCTCAAGAGTAACAAAAACAAACAAAAAAAAGACCCAAAGAGATGAAGTGAGAGAGGAACGGATAGAGACAAAAGAGTAAATCACAATAAATATTTATACTGATAAGTAACACTGCAAAGCATAAATATTAAACAGCTGTGTTTGTGTGTGTACTTATGTGTTGGCCGTAAGTGTCCACGGGGATGCAGAAGTGGGCACTACAAAATGCATCAGCTACCTCTGTACATCAGCTCTGATCAGATGAGCAATGA
This sequence comes from Festucalex cinctus, assembly GCF_051991245.1. NCBI lineage: Eukaryota > Metazoa > Chordata > Actinopteri > Syngnathiformes > Syngnathidae > Festucalex > Festucalex cinctus. The sequence goes on from NC_135424.1 coordinate 13,026,841, forward strand.
ATATTAACCCAAACCAAGCCTTTCAGCAACATTATCAGATTGCTTGTTGGGCACTTTTGAGAAGAGCTGGCAACAACATGCATAATTCCAATTAGCATGGGTATCAAGCATTTTATAAACATTACCCAGACTCCACCCTATCTGGAGTCCTCTCTCCAAACTCCCGGAATGGTTCTCAGCTACCGAAATGCACACAGTGCAAACCTGTTGACTGTAATAACATTCATTGTGAGGTAAAAAGAGCAGTTGTGTAGCATGTGACACTTATTTCTTGTCTCTCTTTAAACATAAAGGTGCACATTATCTAGAGAGGACACCTGAGCAACAAGTCCAATTTTCATCTGAATTGTCAAATTAAAAAATACCTGACTATTTTTGAACAATTCTAACCAATCGATGCTCAAGCACTACAGTTAGAGGATACAGCTCAGCATGTACAAAAAAGCGTACAAATCCATATATATATCCATATAGTCTTTATCATTAATTGTTTGCTTCCTTCTTTTTAGTGTGGTTTGAAGCAGAGGAAAATCTGCCTCTACTCAGGTAAAGCTAAATGAATGAACAACAACAACAACAACAACAACAACAAAATACACTATAAAAAAAACGCACACAATTCCAGACATTACACCCACTTCAAGGTTTATTGCAATGATAAGCCATTTAGTTTGGCAGTAAGTCACTGTATAGATATTATTATGTCTGGACATTCAGACCATTAAAACAGAGAGTCATCATTGTTTTTTTTGCAATAAAAATCATCTGGCCACCTTCTTTTGCGCCTCACAGACATCTGGCGCCTTTGGGCCTCTCAACACATTTAGACGAGTGCAGAGAATGAAGCCATGGAGGACAATTAAGGAGACGTGACGAATGGTGTGGTGACAATGCACTCTTATGATGTTCAGTTCACAGTGTAGATGCTAGACTTCATCTAAATCCAATTCTTATGACTTTTATTTATTTATTTATTTATTTGTTTATTTATTTATTTTATTATTTTTTTCTTTTATTACAATTTTATTTGCCAGGTCTTATTTATTTCCCACTTATTATTATTATTATTATTATTATTATTATTATTATTATTATTATTATTATTATTATTATTACCGGATTTTCCGCACTATAAGGCGCACCTTCAATGAATTACATATTTTAAAACTTTTTCTATATATAAGGTGCTATAGTAGAGGCTGGGGTTACGTTACGCATCCATTAGATGGTGCTGCGCTAAAGGGAATGTCAACAAAGCAGTCAGATAGGTCAGTCAAACTTTATTAATAGATTACAAACCAGCTTTCTGACAACTCCATTCACTCCCAAAATGAATAAACAGCTGTTTTATTATTTTCTCTGAGGTAAAGTATTAGTATTAGCTAGCGATCTAAGATGGCGGGATCTTCTGTGCATGCGTGTCACCGATCGTGCAGGGTCACCGATAGCGTCTTGACAGTGAGACCTTTTGCGGCTCAATATATATCCATATATAAGGCGCACTGGATTATATGGCGCATGGTCAGCTTTTGAAAAAAATGAAGGCTTTTAGGTGCGCCTTATAGTGTGGAAAATCCGATATTTTACAGAATTGCGAGGCGACACTATTTTGGCTAGTTTTGTCATCTACAGGACAAACCTGATTGATTGCAGTACAGTGGCAACATTACATCCAGTACAGTAGCTGGATGGATGGATAAAAATCCTACCTCAAGTTCAAATCATTCCTCGTGACCACCACAAAGACATAAGGGGGGGTGAACAGGATGAACAGTCGCTTTAATCATACGGCAGCATGAACATAAACTGCCTGCTGCATTCATTGCATCGCAAGCGTTGTAACTCACTGTCTAAATTACTAATGAGCTAAATTATGACAGACCCACACTGGTAAACAAATCTGTGCAAACACATTACCGGCCAAACACACACACAGCACTAGATTGTAATCATGTGGGCTAACTAATAGCACAAACCCTACAATGACACTGTCTCATTTTAGCCATGTGTTGACTTTGAGGGAGTTGAAGGAGATAGCATGTGTGTGTGCGTGAGTTTATTTCCATCGCGCTCTCTTCGTGAACAGCTCGCCATGAGTGGGCAACATCTGTTTAATGTTTGGATTGTGTCTTCTGCTGTATTCAGTGAATTTGAGTCGGTCAGACAATGGACACCCTCATCTCACCTGGACAGACCTCACTTGTGAGCCTTCACATATTTTTCTCCGTACACTCACTACAACAGTACTCCATTCTCAGGCAGGCCAACATCAGCCAGACTTATCGGGTATTAGATTGCCCTGCAATCTCCATTTCATGAGCACCAGTCTATAAACACTATTGATTTTCACACAGCGGGTTTTGCACTTGAATCAAGTGGAATGCAGGTGTGGCTGGTTGTGTTGACTGTCAATGAATAATAATAATAATAATAATAATAATAATAATATGCTTTCCCCTCCTACTTTCACAATAATATGAATCCCCTTTTAGAGTACTATTATTATTTGTTTTACTATGTGTACTGTATTGTGTATTTGGCTAACATACTGACTTGGTGCATTGATAATAGCGTATGATACACTTTGGTGGTGTTTCCACCACAACAGCCAGCCAATGGAGTTCGATAGTGCTGATCCCAAACCCAAATCAGTGGGTGGTTTGTGTCAGTGAGGGCATCTGGCATCCGAAGTAAGCCATGCAAATATTCATGTGAGTTAAAAACATGACTTCCTTCCTTTAGACCAGTGTAAACTTTATTGAGCTATGGGCACCCATTTTAGATTTTAGTACACCACCAAACAAAAATGTTACAAAAAGTCTGAATATTGATAATCTCGTCTCAATTTATGCTCAAATTGACTTTCTAAAGTGAAAGTCAACCCCCTAAAAAATGTCTTGACAATAACATGATCTATGCAGCCCCACGAGTGTAAATATGGTATTGTGGTTAATATTGAGTTAGTGCAGTGCTTCTCAATTATTTTCTGTCATGCCCCCCCCAAGTAAGAAGAAAACATCTTGCGCCCCCTCCCCTCCGCGACTATAAATAGTATCATTTGTCTATAAAATTGTTATAAGCACACCTCTGCAAAACATTGTACCTGTATTAACGTATAAGAGAATAAAAAAAAAAGAAATATGGACCAACTTACAACAAAGAATAGCTTTATTAACTGTAACACAAAAGATTTAAAGTGTATCTGAAATTAAAAAATAAAATTAAATCCTTAATAACATTAACCTGTTCACACTAAAATCTTTTGACTGACCATGTCAAACCATATGATACGGTAAAATAAAATTACATAAAATCAATAAATAATAATGCGTTCAAACTGATCACCAACATTAACTCAAGAGCACAATATTAAAAACAAAAATATATAAAATAATTTGTGCTGATTTTTTATTTTATTTTATTTATTTTTTTGTGTGCAAAGCGCGCATGCTCAGTGCAAACAAAACCCCTACACCACCGAGCGAATGCTCCCTGTGCACACTCTGCCAAGCGCCACTGCCCCCTACTGTAGTGGAGGTGCAATTGCACTTTATTCTAGGACAGTGAAAAAAAATAAATAAATAAAAAAATAGGTAAAAAATAGGTAAAACGCGCGCCCCTTGATGGAGCCTCACGCCCCCTTTTTTTTTTGGGGGGGGGGGGGGGGCAGTTTTTATCAATATCAAAAGGTCACCATTTTTCCACTCGCTCTCGAGTGAAAATGACATCACAGTTTCTCAGGTCTCAGGCAACAACCAATCACAGCTCAGCTTCAGAAACAGGTGAGCTGTGATTGGTCGTTGCCTGAGCCCTGAGCAACCGTGATGTCATCTCCAGTCGACAGCAAATGGCAAAATGGCCGACACCTTAGATGGATAAAAATAGCTGGATTTTGCTGCATAAATCATATTCCACAAATGCAATATTAATCAGAATGTCAAGTTTAGACTAGCGCGGTCACATATAACATATTATTGTCAAGAAATGTTTAAGGTTGACTTCCCCTACTCTTTTAACACTCACCAGGATACGAAGCAATGAGGTACCGCTGGGTGTATTTTCAGGGAGGCTGATGTTGTAGAGAGATTTGCTGAAGATGGGCCTGTTATCATTCTCATTGTTAAGGTCAATAAAAATGCGGGCGAATCCCACATGGTCAGACATGGACTCATTGGCGTAGAGCTGAAAAGAAGGAAATAAAGAGGGTGTTTACAACAATCATTTACATGTTAAACATTTAACCTGACAGGTCAATGAGATATAAGTATTTTAAGGAGCTTTAAATGACTCAAACTGTAGTTTACAAGTTTTCTTGTTGATAGGAAATGGGTTTTGTGTAGATCAAGGTAATTCGGAATTTGAAAACCCACTAATGGCAATGCTTAATGTAACAAAGTGTCCTGTCATTCGTTAATCGTCAAAAAAATGGTCATTCGTCATTGACGGTTTGACAGCGCTTCCGTCAATATTGATGGAATACCCACCTCTGGTTATAATCTCATTCAGTGCCATTGACGGCTATAGACGTCAAAAATCCATTTCAACTGGGCTGGCAGTGAATGAGTTAAATACAAATCGTATTAGGTGCTGAAATTTTGAAACTTACGGAAAATCTGTAGCTTCGGATGCGCTCGTAGTCTAGTGGCATCGCAACCCTCATTCTGATGTCGGCACGCCCTTGTACGGCCGTCGGGGAGATGGTAAAGTATTCAGAATTGTTTCCTGTCAGGAACACCTGGAACATGCTGTTCACACCCTGCCACAAGAAGGATAAGAGTTTACAGAGCATTATATAATCAGACAAAAAAGAAATTGTCACAAGGTATGATGGAAGACATATTGATATATTCAATGACAACGGATGATAAAATCTGTGTTTATAGTAGCCTACATTTTTTTTTATAGATGATTTATGGTTGAACAAGATGAATCTTAAAGAAAGGCCGCAACAAACTCATATTTTTCCAAAAACAAACCAAGAAAAAACTTTTTTACTTTACATTTCAGCATTTACGTGCTATAATAGCCTAAATAATTATAGCCGAGACAGTTCTAGTATAGTAGCATCCAGTTGTAGGTACATATAGTATTCGTCAAACAGGTAGTCTGAAGTGAAACTATTATCCATCCATCCATTTTCTTGACCGCTTATTCCTCACAAAGGTCGCTGGAGCCTATCTCAGCCAGCTCTGGGCAGTAGGCAGGGTACACCCTGGACTGGTTGCCAGCCAATCGCAGGGCACACAGAGACGAACAACCATCCACGCTCACAAGCACACCTAGGGACAATTCGGAGCCTGCCATGCATGTCTTTGGAATGTGAGAGGAGACCGGAGTACCCGGAGAAGACCCACGCAGGCACGGGGAGAACATGCAAACTCCACCCAGGAAGGCCGGAGCCTGGACTCGAACCCGAGTCCTTGTGAAACTATTTATGGAGTCAAAAATATTTGAGCGTTGTAGCTGATCAGTTTTTTACAGGCTTATAAATTTTTTTAAAGTGTTCAAGCAACTTTTAACACATTGGTAGAGTAGAGAGAGGATGAAAGCTGGTGCCTACATATTGCTGCAAAAAACTTTCTGTTTCCACTTTCCCTGTCTGGACATTTAGTTTGGACAGTCGCCAAAGTTATTCTTTCTACATTTGGACACATATCAAAGTATAGGATTCTGTTTGTTTTAATGCATTTAAGAAGTGTTTTATGAGCAGAAAGAGATGTTGTGATGGCTGATGACAACCGTGACTATCTACCTAAATACAGAAACGTACATCGGGGATTTGTTTCTGGCTCACAAAATGCTGCCGACTTTATGTGGGACGGCGTTTTTGCAAACTATTGAGTTGGCTCTCGTGTCGGCACTTTACGATCATTAACTATGCTGTAGAAATACTTTTTCGATCTGACATGAAATTCCAAATAACCTCTAAAAAGAGCACCTAATGTCTTAGTCTGTCTTTCAAACACGGATAATCCCTCAAGTACAAAAAGCATGAATTTAAATCACGGTCGGGTCAAATTGACAGCACAACCATGAGAGGTCCGTGGCTGCCTTGAGCCACGAAATCATCTCTGGAGCCCCCCTTCCCACCTCCCACCCTCTTGAAAGCTGCAAGGCAGCCGGTCGCATCACCACCGTGGCAGACAGAGGAAGATGAGTGCACTGGTCGATTGGTATTTTGCTGGCAGCTCAAATAGCCCCCTTGTTTTTGTTTTTATCTGTGTGAGAACCATTGTGGCTGATGGCTCCTATTTAAAAGACCATCCAATATGCAGGGATGTCACCTCAAACTGCCCATAAATATAATTGCTCGTCCATTTACTTCAGCCTTTAGAAGCCCCTGATAAAAATACCCTGTCAGGAGTGACATCCACAAAGTTTGTTGACAGGTTCCAGTTGAAAAAAGTTTTATAGATTCCAGCCAAGCAGAAGAACGGATGGAAGAACTAACAGCCAAAGAGAGAGTGAGCGAGAGGTAACTACCACTTGTGTCATAGTCTCAAAAATAAAACATCTGCCCATAATTCCCTGGACTAGAGGAACGTAAGATTCCTGAGCAGGTGTAGCGGAGTGTGAATGAGTTTGCACATCATTACTGACATGTGGGTTTTACCAGATCGTGACAGCAAATCAAAACAAAAACAAATAACGTCTAAACCATGCACGTGTAAACTAATGCATCAATCTTCAGCATTCCTGAGATCTACATTCCTTGATGTCGAGGTGATTTGGATGGTTGTTCCGTGATTATAAAGTGATAAATAGTTCGAATGAGCTGTGGAGCTAATAAAGCCGCATCTTGACAGTGTATCGGTGCCTTGTTGTTCCTTTCCACCTGCCTCACTAAGAGTTAATCACGAAAAGTATGGAGAAAACATCTTCTGACCAAAGTCATGTGACAAAAGCAGGAAAGATTAACATAGCATTAGCACAGCTTACTCCATTCAAGGTCATTATAGTTACCGAAAACAAAAAAGGTGACATGGAAAAAAGATATTTTAATTAACTAAAAATAAAATACAAATTAGAACGTAAAAAAAAAAATAAACATTTTAAATTTACAAAACTAAAACTAACTAGATCCATCCATCCATCCATCTTTTACTGTGGGTCACAGATACAGTAAATGCAAGTGGCTTCTCAGTGGGAATGCAAATCCAGTTTAGAAGTTGGCAACTTGGCAAACAAGGGCTAGAAAGCAACACATTCCTATAGCTAAGATTTTCGGGTTGTGATGCATCTAACTTTAGAAGCAGCGCATTGCATTTATTGTATTTCAATGCCAGCGGACTGTTATACAGTATCAATATTTAAATTACGGATTGTTGATGATAAAATTGTGTTTTAAAAAAGTTTCTACTACACATTACTTGTGTTTGTTTTTGTTTGTTGTGTTTATAAATCCTGCACACAAGAAATATACTAAATAATAAAAACTAAAATTAATAATAAAAAAAACTAAAATAAAATGAAGAATTAAAAAAACCTAATTAAAACAAAAAACAATAAACCCACTCTGACATATTTTAAACAGACTACCAGTAAAAATAAAATAAAAAAATAAAATAAATAAATAAATAAAAAACTAATGAAAAAAAAATCTAAATCTTTTACAACCCTGATTACCATTACCAGAAATGTAATCAATAGGTATCATTTGTTGCGTTGTAATGATGTGTTTTAAAGTGTCTTAAATATTGATAGGTGCCTATACCAATTATTTAATGTACATTATCAATTGATTTATAAGATTTGTAGTACTGTTCTTCAAGCTGGGCTTTAGTGATTGTTACCTATAAGGAGCAGGCGTACAGCCTACAGACTGACATAACTCAGTAAAAAACCCTCCTGCCAGAATAGTAGGGAGATCGTAACCCACAAACTACGGGACTCTTTCTGTTGCTGAATATTCTTACATACATTGATATTGATAAAATCTCTGCTGATGCAGTCATATCAGCATTACAAATGAAAATATGTTCTCAGTTGTTGCACCTGAATAAATAAAGCTTTAAAAAAAAAAAAAAAAAGGATCGATAAGCATTAGAATCGGAATTGCTAGAAATTACCATGAATTTCCACCGCTACACTGTTATATAAAGCCATACAGTATGTCTCAATGAATTCTTATGATATGCTATTTGTCCACATAACATAACTATTCTAGGAATTATGGTAAATTACTTGCAATAGTTCAAATTTGTTCTTGCTTCAACACAATGTTTTATAAAAAGTTTAACAGGAAACTATGTTCAAACTTGGTACTACTCTCACACAAAAAAAAAAGGTTGGGGATACCGCCTTGAAATGTCCATATTTTTGCAATCAATACAAAATAATTCGATTTGGGGCTAAATTTGATAACATAGGTTGATCTAAAATTGTGTTTGTAGAAACCCATTTTACGTGGTAAACAATCCTCTTCCGTGCAGCAGTGCATCACTTATTTAAACTTTGCTCCCTTGCAGCTCCCTTTAGTTTCCTCATTTTTACGGCCTCTGTTCTCCTCTCTACCGTTCCCCACCATCCACTTGACTTGTAGTTATCTGACAAATTCCTCCCTGACTGCTTCTGTGCCTAAATCAATCAGAGTTGACTAGCTTTCTGCTTATCTGCACCCTCTGTGATTGATTTTCCTCGTTAGGCATAATTTGATGCTCTGTCCCATCTCTTCCAGAGCAAATTAAATTGTAGTGAAGTCCAATGCGCAGGTGTCGGCTGTGTGCGCAAGCATGTGCGCGGCATTTGAGAACGAGGCAGAGTGAAAGAAAGCTGAAAGTGAACCGAGTGTGTGCATGTGTTGTGACTGACTGAGAAATAGATAAGGCTAATGGTAAGTGGCAGGAACATTAAATGTGCTGTTTAAAAATGTCTAAATGATGACTATTGATGGACAACATTATCAAGTCAACAATGCAGCGACAAAAATCAACCCACCTCATCCTTGTCCTCAGCCTGAATGAAGAGGGGCAGCGCAAAGCCCACCTGGGCAAGCTCAGTGATGCGGACACGGTACTCGGAACTGTTGAACTTTGGGGCATTGTCATTCTTGTCAATAAGCAGGATAGTGAAGGTGGTCCGAACCGAAGCGGCTGATGGACTGCGATCTTCTTTCAGCTCGGTGGCCTGAAGGAAGCGGCCATCGGATGACGAGACGAAGACAAGAGACACAATACGTCACACTAAATGCAATTTCTGATGGAAGCTGTCAGCGCACAATCTTAGACAGGCATTTACAGCTTTTCGTTTATCAAATCAAAAAGAGCACAGGCTGAATCAGAGGGCTCAAAGTGAGGCCAAAGGAGGACCCCCACGTGTAGCCCAATTCACTCACACACACACGCAGACACAATGAGATTTAAGAGAAAATAGTCCAATTGAGAAGACCTAATTACACAATTTCTCTCTCTGGCTGTCTCAGTATTGAAGATTCTGCAAAGAAAAAAAAAGGGAGGAGGGGAGAAAGATAGAAATGGACTTGGGTTTTCTCTGGTCTGATGATAGTTGATAGAGGAGTGCCACAATCAGTCGAGCATACTGCTTGTGTCCAGATAATAAAGGTAGTATAGCCTCAATCATCCCAATGTCACTTTGCCTTCATAATCTCAGTATTATCTAGCCTGAAGTTGAAAAATTAGTTGTATTACTCCGCCTTACAAAAATCAATAGCAGCACCACCAAGGAAGCATAAGCAGAGAGAAAATGTAGGAGGAAAAAAAAAATCTATATCTTATAAATACATTTTTGGGTGACATTTTTTTCCAGCACTTTCACTTATTCTGCTTTTCTGCTTCGTAATTATTGATTTCAATTAAAAAGATGAACTAAGACTGGAATACGTTTGCAAGCATCATTTTTATTTTTTTTTGTATTAAACCAGAGAGCGTGCGAGAGAGTTACTGGCTTCTCACTCACATGCAACTTTGTATGAACATTCCAGCTCCTAAATGTGCAAATAGGTGTTTTTTAATAAGCACCATTATTGTGCAGCTCAAGTGCAAATGATTTGACTCAACACAACATTGAACTTTACACTTTAACATCGCAGTCACATTGATAACAAAAGCTCTCGGATTGTGTATCTTGCCACTTTCAGCAGCTCTTCGACATCCATTTCACGCACCCTCTTGCACTCTGCGAAAACTGCATCGTGCACAATTGTGGCTGAAAAGAAATTACGGTGGGAGGGGGGAAGGAAAACAGAGGTTGGAAGTTGAGGAGATGCTGGTGTGCAAGGCAAGCGTGATACACTTTAAGCTCAGGGCAGGGACAGAGGAATTGAGAGACAGCATCTACTTCAAAAAAAGGAGGACAAAGAAGAGAGGGAGGGCGCAACATAAGAGCCCTTCACATCAGCGAGGGCACTAAATCCTATTCCTTTATCTTGTGCTACTCAGTTCCACAAACCCTCCCTGGACAGACTGCAGGCTGTTTACTGCTCACAAAACTGCAAAAGGGACATTATCAAAGGATCAAACCACAAATGCCTGGGCACATTATCAGGATGACAATTGTGCGGGAGCACATTATCTATCAGTCTTACACGTGTCAGATGAACTCTTGACCTTGAAAGTGAATTTTTAAACTTTGGATTTCCAATGAAAGTAAAGTACTGTGCAAAGTTCTTAGGCGACCATTAGATTATTAGTTAGGGCAATGCCATAATGATCGTAATTAACAACAATGATGAGGACAGACTTCCACCCACAGCTGTACTTAAGGTGGGCATTCCATCATTACCGATGAAAGATCCGTCACTGACAGATGCCGTTTTTCTGATCAATGACAGGAAACTTAAAAAATAAAATAAAAAAATAAATATAAAAAAAAAGAGAGAGAGAGATGGACGTGGGTTTACATCCATCAAACCAGAATTGTTAGCAACCAGGTCAGTACCTAATTCAAAAAACAAAACAAAACACTGATGAAGTATTCCTAAAATAGCGCCGACGCACTGTAATTAGCGATGACAGAAGCACGGTTAAAATAACAATGACAGTTTGGTCCGGCTTGAAATAATGATGGACTGATCGATGGCTGACGAATGACGAATTGGCAACATTAAACACATTCACTGCCATAGACGGCTTAAGACGTCAAAGATTCATTTTTTTTTTCTGGACTGGCAGTGAATGAGTTAATGACACGCCCACCTGTGGCTATACTATTAGTAAAGGTAAAAACAAATATAGAGCTTTGTATTTGGGTTTGTTTGACTTTCAGTTTGTTAGTTAGAAGGCTACTTCTGGTTCATGGAGGATGGGGAAAAAAATGGTGGGGGCCAAAAATTATTCTGGGGATTCAATGGTTGCCACCGTTTAGCCACAGGTGCTTCTACACTGTTAAAAAATAAAAAATAAAAAAATAAATAAAAAAAGAGAAAAAGAAAAAGGAAAAAAAAGGAGTAATATTTACTTGGGAGAAAATCTAGTAAATTTACTCAAAAATTCTCAGTAAATTTTACAAGGTACATGATAAGAAAACCAAAGTAGTGTCCCAATATTTTTGTCCAGCAACCCCACAGGTTGTCACTTGTTTTATAGAATTTAAATTTGACTAATAACAGAGGGTTAACTTGTGCTTTTGACCATCCCATAACACATTGTGTATGACTTCAGAGATTCCACTGGATCTTGAGAACTTTTTCTAATTAGCAAGACTACAAAACAGGAACATTTGAGTCAAAGGCATCAACACAAAATCATCCGTAGCTCCGATTGAGACAAACTTGCGTGACATCTGCTCACTCCATGATGTGACAATCTCTCCCACGACATTCACGCCCACCCCCATTTATCAGCTCACCTTGACAGTCAGAGTGAATCCTGCTGAGTAGAGTGGGTTTTCTCTGTCCAGCTGGCCATTCACTGTCAGGGCACCACTGATGTAGTCCAGGGAAAAAACACTGTTGGTGTTCCCTAGTTGGAAGGACGGAAAGGATGGATGGTGAGTGAGGGAGAAAAAGAGATAAGAAAGTCAGAGAGCCAAACGGGACCTGGCGTTGTGCTTAATTCAACAGAACCCCTGGGATGCAGCGCAGAGCCTCTGGAAGTGAAAGGTGGTGGTGGACGAGCAATGTGGATTTCTCTTTCATGCAATATGGATGGAGCTTCTGCTGCGATTCCTTTCTTCACTCCACCTTAGACTGACCCACCGCTTCTAACCTGTTCACACTGTATCCGCTTATTTCATCCCTCACTGTCCGAGCCTCTTCCCTGATGCACTTTTTTTCCCCCACCAGCTTTACTTTATATAATGGGAAAGGCATCATGCTTATTGTTAGCTCACGGTTAGCATACCGGTAATTATTCATTTTTGAGCATTTTAAAAATAGATTGTTACGAATTACCTTTTTTTTTTTTCAAGGCCAATCTTTAATTATTAATTAGAATGGCACCTTACTTTATGTTACTTATAGAAATGCTGCTCATTTTTTGTATTCTTGTGTGTGCTCAAGATAGAAGGTAAAACCAAACTCCAAAGACTTAATGCTGCAGTAAATTTCGGTAGCTCCACTAGTAAATCAAACAATTAACGACGAACCTTAAACATTTCTTGGGAACAATCTGTTATATGTGACCTCTATAGTCTAAACATGACATTCTGATTAATATTACATTTGTGGAAAATGAGTTATTCGGCAAAAGCCAGCCATTTTAAGGTGGCCATTTTGCCACTTGATGTCAAATTCAGTTGACATCAATGTTGCTCAGGTCTCAGGCGACAACCAATCACACCTCACTGATTTCTGAAGCTGAGCTGTGATTGGTTGTTACCTGATGAGACCTAAGCAACTGTGATTTTATTTTCACTCGACTGCAAGTGACAAAATGGCTGCCTTCAGATACTGATAAAAATTGCTGGATTTTTGCTGCTTAACTCACTCACGCAATATTAACCAAAATAACTGCATAGAATATTATTGTCAAGTAATATTTTGGGGTTTGACTTCTCCTTTAAGAAAATAATCTTAACCAGTATCTATACCCACCTCACAAGGGCTTGGTGTGATTTTCCATCCCCCTCCCACCCCTTTCCTAATTAAGATGTTTTTCCTTAGAGGTGAAAACTTGCAACAGACTTGATTGCCATCTATTGTGACATCAACACCGGAACCTTTCTGACACACCTCACACTTTCTGTTCACACAAATCTGTCTTGTTTTACCTGACTTCTGTTTGAGACTGTTATAGAGTAAATGACGCGATTGCAGTCACTTATCCTGTTGCATGAGTGCACAACCACACACACATACTACGCTATACTATTCAAAAACATTGACTGCTCTCTCGCTTTTATTGTAATCCATTTTGAGAGCCCCGTATGTATTTGTTGGAGAGCGCTGGAGAGTCCCCCTATGCAATCTGTAGATAGACACAAGCCATACATTTGAATGTTATCAAAAAGATCTTCTGAATAAGAAAGCAAATAATAGAGCAGACAGAGCTGAATGAAATAACCCGGAAAGTCAAGTCAAGTCCAAATGGAACTAATTCACTTATGTCTTAAGTCAATATATTCTGTGCTGACCAGCTGACAGCACACAAACTCCTCTATCTTTCCGCTACATTGTGTATGCTAAACTGAATACTGTGCAAACATGCTCAGCAAAAACTATTCACTGCTTATGAAAAAGTGGTACATATACGATAACGTATGACAGGATACGCACTACGCAGTCTTGAGTGCAGAACAACAACTAAATGGGTTAAACCAAATCAGCACTGCCACAAATTCTTTACAAAGAAAATGATACAATCAAACGTATCTATTTATACATTGAGGTTGTGCCTTGCACAACAGTTAAATGCATGTTATTGTGAGAGATTTTTCTCCCAACATCTTGGCTATTTATTGTGCATGCACTCAAGGACAAAAGTTTTAACAGTGACTCTAACTTTGTGTTTTTAACTTTTTATGTTTCACCTGACAGGGACTAAGCTGAAAGTCAAACAATAACTCTGCTGCATGTGATTCACATTGCTGAAAAGAGCAGTTCTTCAAATATTCCAAATACGGTGCTATTTCCAAGCGAATTGTAGATGTCTTAAAAAAGAAGGTCTTACATGGTAAATATAGATTTTTTTTTTAAATGATTTATCATGAATAATTATATTTAAATATATTTTCATCAATGTCCATTTATACTAATACAAATGATTTATCACAATAACACTCGACAGTAATTAACAAGACAGGAACATTAATAATAGTAATAAAAATAATCTTTTTTTTTTGTTTTTTTTTTTGTGCTCCATGCCTCAAGTGGGGTTGCGTGTGGTTGGGGGGAGGCACAAGCCATAACCCGCACGGGGACGGGTTGGGCAAAACAACGTAACAGTGATAGTCCCATTTCTATAAAACTCTGCGAGTGCTTACATTTTTAAATGATTACTTTTGCATCATTCCTAGGTAATCACAATGTACCATCAATGTTGCACTATATTATAGAACGTGCATGTGGACAAGTCTTGATCCATGGGGGGTACCTTGTGCCCACGGGTAAATTGTTGACCCTTATGCTAGAAATATTTAAAACTATCCTTCCTTCTTGTATAGTGGAAAAAAAATAGTCACTGCAAATCACAATTTACATGGCAAAGGCCGAATAATATAAATACATTTCCGAATTTGACTGTATATTTGTACTTTGACATCAGATAAAGTTAGAAGACAAACAAGTCAAGAAAAGTCAAGTTATCTTTATTGCAAGATTAAATACTGTAACGATGGTGAAATAATCAAGCCAAGTGTGGAACTAATAGCTCTTTTGAATCAACAGTTTTCCAGGACAAAACAGCATGCTCAACTACCAAAACACAACAGCCAATAGCGCCCATAGCTTCCCCCCCACCTCCAAAAATGTGCCAAAAAAAGGGGGTTTAAATTTTTCCACTCACCATGTAAAAGGTATTGGGGTAAAAAAATAAATAAATAAAAATGCTGAGGTATCGGATTGTGACTCAAAATCGGCCGATCTCAAAATGAGGTGACTCGGACTCTGGCCCAAAAAAGTGTGATCGGGACATCCCTATCTCATATGTTGTCCTTTGTGTAGCTATACAAAAACATGAGATGCATCCTTCTGTATAGCTTCCCTACAGAGTTAAAAACACAAACATGCAAGGTATGTCGACGGAAATCCTGTAGGTGCAAATGTGAGTGTGAATGGTTGTCTGTCTCTATGTGTCAGCCTTGTGATTGACAGGTGATAAGTCCAAGGTGTACCACGCCTCTCACCTTAAGTCAGCCCCCTCCGACCCTTGCACGGGGGATATAGATTATTGAACACATTTTTAGATGCACTCACTTCTCTGCAACTGTGAATGTATGGCCAAACAATCTCTCAAATGACTTCAGTTTGGTTCAGTTTCAAATAAAAAGTGATGTCTCTTGCTTTTCTGTTCTTTGAAATTTGAAATCGTTTTCATTGCTGTGCATCCTTTCCAAAATAGTTCCTGTGTGTTTTCTAAAACGCCTTCAGTTTTGTTTTTGTTGTATCCAATGCACCTACAGAGCTATCGTTAATATTTCATGTCAAATGCCAGGTTAGTAGGTTGACAGCAGTGGTTGGAATATTAACAATGGACAGCAAGCACATTTTCGTTCATTAAAAAAAAAAAAAAAAAGTGTCAAGGATGCTGTACAAATATTATGGATCCCGTAAGTTTTATTTTTATAAGTTAAACATTTCAAGCCTTTACGCACGCACGCGCACACACAAACAATTATTGACTTTAGCAGTCTTGTGTAAATGTACCCTGAAGAGATGTTATGATTTCACAAATGTGAAATTGCACTCGACAAGTACGATGGGATATTATCACATGACTTGTATTCACCGCTTTACAGCTGATTTTGAGGCGCAGTACACGCTGGACAATCAACGTTCAGCTTTTATTTCTTGTTATTATCTGGAACAATACACATTATTAGGTGAACAAAAATATTTGGATTTTAAAAAAGGGCAGTTTGCGCTGTTGTGTGTCAATTCGCCGGGTATTAAAGTGGCTCCTCTCATTCCCGTTAAATGTGGCACACTCACATCTTGCTTGAAGATATTGCTACGCGGAAAAGGGCACATCCTAACTGTATGCACCACCAATGCTAACCCCATTTAAAACATTTACAGAGCAAATCCTGAAATATGCTCTTATCAGTCACTGTCCCAAGACTTGTATAAGAAAATAATGCTAAAAATAAAAAACTAGAAATCATTCTGTTCTTTGCCATTCTTTTCACGTGCGGGCTAATAATGAACCTTCTGCTTTGAGGGATTAGGATGGAATCATTCCCTTCAGATCATTTGTAGCATAGTAAAAAAAAAAAGAAAGAAAGAAATACAGTACGTCCAGATGCTAAGTCCAAAGTGCACAACAGCTCGGGTCAACAGATTAACCCATGTCTGTGTTCCTCACTCTCCATTCGTTGCTCTATTATTGCCCCGTAAATCTGAAATAGAGAGGAGGGAAGCTTCAGAAGAAAGAGCACAGGGCAAGTGTGGGGACAGAAGAAGACAGCTCCATTTGAGCCCTGAGGTAATTAACCTCAATTGAGGCCAAAAGGTGTACGGAGGGAGGAGCAAAGGGATAAATGTGACAGAGAATTATGACAGACTTATATAGTATTCTAAATTGTGTAGAGCAGGGGTGTCAAACTCATATTAGCTCAGGGGCCACATGGAGGAAAATATATTCGCAAGTGGGCCGGATCGGTAAAATTGTAAAATAATTTTTAAAACATTGCCGTCAATTACATGCAGATTTTCGCTATTTGTGGGCCAGCCCTAAATTGTGGGGCGCATCTGTACAAATATTGTCCTAAATTTTTTTGCATAAACCTGTATATTGTTCACTGATTGTGTGCCGGGTGCCGTTAATGAAGTTATAAGGACGTTAATCCTTGTCATATGTGTAGTTGAATGTGTCTTATTCAGCATGTTTGTGTTTGATTCATGTTTTTATTTTTTAAACAAACTAACTAACTTTAAATTGTGTTTAAAATAACGACATTCAGAGCAATTCCATGTACAAGTTGCATTGCTCAACTGAGACTTACTTGTGTAATTATGAATTTATAAGCTTTGATTGTGGCCGGCTGATTAATTGGGCCGACATTAGTCTTTTTTTTTTTTTTTACTTTACAAAACCATCTCGCGGGCCGGATTAAACCCCATTGCGGGCCTGATCCGGCCCCCGGGCCTTATGTTTGACACCCCTGGTGTAGAGAAATGGAGCTATTTACTGTCTGAATATGATGTGTTTATTTGCAAGTACAGTATTCTCTTGTAGTATAATGACCCCCCGTCAGCTAATGGTCGGTCTGCAGTGGACTTGTCAATTACATATTACAGTTAGTATATTACTCAACATTGATTTTCTTTTTTCTTTTTGCCCAATGTTGTATACATATTTGCTTTTGGCTGTTACAGTGCAGCTTGGTGAGCTTTTACCTTTTAAATAATATGCTGCTAAATTGCTTTTCATTTCTGTAACAATGCCTATGAAGTCTATTCTCATCTATTTTAATTGCAAACAAAGGTAGGAATAATAGAATTAAAGAAGCAGTTAACGCATGGGTTGACTAATTGGATTGAAATAGTGTCCCATGTACTTTCCCATGAGTTACACACTCATTCCAAAGTAATGACAGCTTTGCTAAAACTTTTACCTCCTTTTTCTTTTGTTTGGCGTAACAAGCTGCCATCAATTCTCATAGACCTGAAAACATAACCCTGACATTTTCAAACTTTGTGGAAAGAGAGGAGTGATCAGCTCTAACAAGGTAAAACGATAAAGACAGACTCGCGGCTGCTCTTGCAATGAAAGATGCAACCCTGTCAGAGTGCTCTGACCAGTAGACAAATTGAACAGGGCACTACGACCATATACTCTCCTTTTGACCCAGCAAAATCTGAAATGGTTCACCTCTATGTAAGGTAGGCACCAATTTGCTCTACAGATTAGTATTCATGCCTACCGTCTGTATTTACCTTGCCTTCAGCAAAAACAGGTGAAAGCTGCTTCAAGCAATCAGTGCCAAAATATGCACATAGTACAGTATGTATACTGTTTGTGCCAACATTGTGGTAATATTTTTACCAGAATTATGTGGTGGTGGCAAGATATTCATGCCAGTGAAACTGCCTGGGGCATCAGGCAGGTGAAGTATTGACAAGGTCCGTATGCCATTTAATGTCCAGGCTCCTCAGCCCACTACAGTGACATCTGTTTTAAGAAATTTTCTTGCCAAGCTTGTTCCCATGGCAACACCTGTAGTTACAAAAGTTGTGTTCATTTATAGTACAGGATGGACAGATAGGAATAGAACAATCTGTTTACCAGTCGTCTAGATCATAATGTGCATAGTAAACAGTCAACATTGTTTAATATGTGATAATGTGGCCCATTCAACCTGTCTGTAAAGCCGTTGAGAAGAAAAATATGGCTTTTTGGCTTGAGAAATATGGCTGATTATAGCAAATGAGTCACCTTTGTTTAGTGGACCCAAAGTTAGTGACAGTACATTACAAGATTGTGTTGAATGTGTGGTGGAGGGGTTAAGGTGTGTGGGGCTTAAAGTTGACATGCACATTTCTAACTTAGGTCTAATATCGACATACTGTTGTTACTTTGTTTAGTATGGAAGCGTAGAGCTGCCAATGTGGAGTAATCATTTTTGGCTGGCGAATATGGTCGAACATACTCGCAAATATGTTCGAACATATTCGCAAATACGTTCGAACATACTCGCAAATATGTTCGAACATACTTGTAGCCTACATGCTACAAAGTTAGCATATCTTCCCATAATGCCACGGGGTATTTTTTGCGCATGCGCGAGTGAAAAAAATGACCAACCTAAACCATGCACGGCAGACATAATAAATCGTAAAACTTACGAATAAACACTGGTTTTTGTCTACTTAATTTTCTAATGAATTGGTAATGTGACCCCAAATGTCTATTGGGTTTTGTTTTCACTCGTCCATGCGCAAATAATACCCCGTGGCATTATGGGAAGGTATGCTAACTTTGTAGCATGTAGCCTACATGTACGTTCGAACATATTTGCAAGTATGTTCGAACATATTTGCGAGTATCTTCGAACGTATTTGCGAGTATCTTCGAACATATTTCAATACATTCTAACAGATTTGCAAATATGTTCGAACGTATTTGCGAGTATGTTCGAACATATTTCAATACGTTCGAAAAGATTTGCAAGTATTCAATACGTTCGAACAGATTTGCAAGTATGTTCGAACGTATTTGCGAGCCAAAAATGTTTACTCCACATTGGCAGCTCTACGCTTCCGTAGTTTAGGAGCTTTGAAAAGAAAAGAAAAAAAAAATCTGGAAAAATTTTCACTGGAAAAAAAAGTAAAAAATGGCTGGTGGAAATTGTGTTTGGCTAGTAACTCTAGAGAGTCATCAGCCATATTGGCTGGTCATCAAAAAAAGTTAATTTACAGCCCTGATTGTAACACTTCACATGGAGGGAATGAGGCCTTTAAAGGCAACTGGACAAATAAAAGGTAACTTGTACCAGGGTCAAAAGTATGCACACGTTTCCAAGTGTAAATGGTATAAAACACACTTGGGAGAATCACCCCAGTGGCAAAACATTTCTCAAGTGGATAATAGCACAGATTACAATATACATAAAATCCACACACATGCGTACGTAGGCCTCAGACTAAGTGTTCTACACTTGTATATAAGGATGAAAAAATAAGAGGTTTGCGCTCTAAAAATGCACATGACATAAACTGTTATGCTAAAATTGATCTTGGTCGCTCTATTAAATTAAGTCTTATTTTTGAAAACACCTGAGACATTAGGCTGACATTTGCATTTCCATTTCAGACCTGTGTTGATAATGATTGGTGTTGGGGTGAGCGTGTGAGTGTGAGGGAATAATATAGAAATGAAGACTCTCAGTGTGGGCATCGTGCCGCTAAATTGGTTTGTCAGCTTCACTGACCTGACTGGAATACCAATCTACAACAGCCGTTCCTTATGCAGGTGGTGACTGGTCATTGGTATGAGCACCTATGTAGACATTACAGCTAACAGCTCGACAGTAAGTGTTGCATCATAAGGATCATAAGTCAATATAGTCTGTAAACATGTATGCATAAACTGGAAATTTCAGACTTTAGCATTGGCTCCACTCGACTGAACTTGGTGAGTGAGGCAGGCTGAAATCACACGCGGTGACTCCCAGGGACCACCACGAAAGAAAATATAATCATATTCTAATTGCTGATAGAGAATGTTCTCCAGTGATCTGGCAGAACACTACGATTAGACACCCGCGGGGGGGAGAACTGCAGCACACAGACACACACAACCGAATTCAGAAGAAATTACTTTTTGAATTTAGCATTCATACGTTGAGGCTGTATTTATGCATTTCTTGTGTTTCTTGAAATGTGCACTCTATAGATCGACAATGGCAGGTCAAGGTCATGTTTCACTTTTGCAAGACATGTAACCGGAGAATGCAATTGGCTGGCAACCAATTCAGGGTGTACCCCGCCTACTGCACGAAGCCAGCTGGGATAGGTTCCAGCACGCCATGACCCTTGTGAGGAGTAAGCGGCTAAGAAAACGGATGGATGGGGTAACTGGAGAATGATTTAACTATTATGTTATGAGCAAGCTCACAGCCGTTTCCTAATTTATTTCTACCTTAATATCAACTTATAAATCTGCAGAAAGAAAAATGAAAAGTGTATTTAAAAAAGAAAAAAAAAACATTCAAATATGATCTCACCGTTTCAATCGTGCGACAAGTGCATGACAATAACTTTCTCAGTGCAAATCAAAATTTGAGGAAAGCCAAGCAAGAGTTCTGTAAGTGTAATCACCATGACTAATCCAGTGACAACTGTTTTCTCTCGTTTGTGACAACACCACGGGGGGAGCTAGAACATTTTAGTAATGCGATATGGCATGCAGCCAAACTTCAGTGTCTTGAGGCGAAGATTTTGTGTGCTTTGCGAAATGTACACAAATTAGTGTCACTTTTAAGGATAACACCTGCAGGCAAATCAAGCTGATGATAAGGTTTGGGCTATTGTTTTTCAAACTACGCCGACATCTAATGCCTAATACCCAGTACAGACACGTTCATTTGTGTTTTTTTACATGGACTTGAGAGCCACAGCGTACTACATGAATGGAAAGATGAGTGGCTTGCAATTTGTTGGCAACCTAAATTTTATTTGACAACTACTAAATGAAATTACAATTGGGATCTAAGGTTTTTATCTTTATCTTACGTATCCGTTCATTTCTTGAATCCAAGTTACAGTGTTCAGTGTTGTGTTATGTACAGTGGAACCTCCAAAGATGAACTATCCAGTCCATGTCACTGGTTCACTTCCACAAAAATGATTTTGTTCTGCCACCACCATACAAGGTCTGCCCAAAAAAAAAAAAAAAAAAAAAAATCCAGGACTAATGTCACTCGCAAAAGATACGTTTTAAATTAAAAATTACAAGGATTTCTACTTTATCTCATTGGAGTCTAACTTTTTGAACGTTGAACTAGGATGGGTTGAGCCATGGGAGGAGTCCATTTTGAATTGTTTGTTTACAAACAAAAACGGTCAAAACTCCGGACTCCAACTTTAATATTGACAAGTTATTTTGTAAAATAAAGCAAAAAAGACAAATACTCAGATATTGTTCATTTCTGTCAGGAGTGTTTGGGGTTCCACAAATCATTTATGCTTCGGGCACCAAAATGGCTAGCGCCCTGTTGGCCCTGTTGGCGACAATACATAAGCTAGATTTTAGACTTACTAAAACGAGGTCTAATTTGTGACGCAGGTGCTGTAATGCGATTTTGGTGGATTTGATTGAGGCGCAGGCAGACCAATTCAGGGGTCCGCGGATGTGTGTACTGGATGTCATCGTATTTCATTCATGAATATGACAACTGCGTGGGAAAAAGTCTCTGAAGCATTGTAGAACTCAATTCATTAAATAATAATACTAATAATAATAATAATAATAATAATAATAATAATAATAATAAATTTAATTTATCAGCACCTTTCAAGACACCCAAGAACACTTTACAGGGCAAAGAAAACAGTTAAAAACAAACAAAAAATTGGGGGGCAAAAAATAAATAAATAAAAAAGTATTCAATCCCACAATGGCGCACGAGGTATTTTACAGTTGTGCTTGAAAGTTTACATACCTAAACTTATGAACACAATTGTAAATGTTCAAAAGCTAAATGTTGCTTAATGAGACAAAAATGCTAGGAGTTGTCACAAAAATTCATATGCACATCTCGACTAATATCAACTTCAACCATTGAAAGTATCAAAAACATTTGCCGCAGTATTTGAGATTTTATTGGCATTAAGTCTTTTTCTCACCATACAGTGCACTCACAAGTCTACGGTATGTAAACTTTCAAGCACAACTGTATACCATGATACAAACAACCCTAATGCAAGTAATATGAGTCTTGCGTCGGAGGGTTAAAATGAGGTCTGCACTCCAATGATGAGTACCACTCTACACTCTAAAGTCAACTAGGCTTAGGATTGTGAGGTGATCAGTGTCCCATAGACTGTCTGCCTTGTCTGAGAGATTACAAAGCAACAAGCTGTGGAGAGCCTCAGAGCGTCTAATTGAAAACCGGAGAAATCTCAGCATCACAACAGTCACAATAAGCGCTCCCTCCAGAATAACAGGTATTACCCTTGTCCATATTACAACTTCGCTGCTGATATAAGCTTCGGTCATAGCGGAATGGAGTCAGAGCATCGGAGTGTAGCAGTGCAGACAGATGGAGATATGTGTGACAAGCGAAACTGGAAGGAAATAATCGTGTTTACTTGAGTTTATTGCTGCTGGGGAACTATTTTGCTGCACATTTTCCCCGCAAAATGAATGACTTCCTCTGTTATGATAACCCATCTTCAGTATCAGAATAGTTGCTGAGGTGAACTTACAGTGCATACAGTATGATCTGAATCCTGTCAAAGTGTTGGTAAAAAAACAAATCTTCTCTAGGCTGACCTGGTGCTCTCAAGCTGCCACAGGACAATGTTATGGGAGTATAGATGGATGGATAGACGGACGGATGGTTGGATGATGTTGAATTCTCATTTTAGCAGTGGGATTTTTCAGTACTTTGTACATTACTATAGTGTTTATTTTTTTAGATTTTCACTCTGTAGATTTGAAAACACATTTTGTTTCTACACCTTGCTTTTTCAAACTAGGATCATTAATTTGTTGTCAACAATTGCAGATGATATGGCATACAGAAAGATGCAAATAGTCTAGATCTTGGGGATTTATAAGGCTGAAAAACAGGGACCGCAAGGAAATGGAGAAACATGAACGTGAATTTTCTCTTTCATGACAACGATGCAATAGATTTGAAGAAGTAAGATTTTGTATATGGGTCATTTTTTTATATATTTAATTTACTCAACAAAGGTAAAGACACATTTGAATGCCGAACACTGCCAATAATTCAAATACTGATAAGTAAAATTAAAAGTAAGGGTGTCAGATAATTACATGTTTTTGTTTTTTATTGTAATTAATAGCATGACTTTCAATAGTTAATTCACGAATAATCACAAATTTTATATCTGTTCTAAAGTACAATAAAATATTTTTTCTAAGTTTCATACGACTGTTAAAAGTTGTGAAAATGAAAAAAAATGTTAAACTAATAGAAATATGACTGCATAATTTAGTTATTGATAAAGTAATTTCATAATAATTATTGAATTGAATTAAAGTTAAAAAGATGTACTGTACTGTAAAACGAGTGTGATATTGATTTGTGTTGAGGTAATTTTTCTGCCACTAGATGGCATAATTGTATTTGTAAGACGTTGGTGACAGTTAAGTGCATTTTTAATTTCATATTAAGAGCTATCTAATAAACATGAAGTAACTTGTGAAATTCAGCACATTTTTAAAATTGTAAAATACAGCTTGACCTCAGTCTCCACAAATATATTCATTATTATTAAATTTATTACTGCTAAATATTGACGTGGACGTGTCTGCTGAGTTGCAACTGGAATTCTCCCAGTACAGGCTTTCCAAGTAACGGGCGGTCATTAATCGCGTGTTAAAAAAAATAGTGGAAAAAGGAAGTTTCAATTAACTCAAAATTAAGGCAGTAATTTTGACACCCCTAATTAAAACATTTTCAAAAGGAAATTCAGATTATTATGTTTACCGTTATTGACCATATCATATGAAAATGAAACATTATTGAGCATAAAAAATAATAATTTTTACTTGTTAATAGTACGTCAGTGCATTTCAGTCTGCACTTTTTTTTGTAACCGAAGTACTGTTGTATGTATGGAGTATGAGTTCTTTTGTCACTGCTGACTTTTGGTGCAATGACTTGAAAATGAAAGCTATCCTGCTGCATCTATTTTAATAATGCCTGGATAATTCCAAGACAAAACTCCTTGAGGTCAGTATTTGCTGCTGTTCCTCAAACGGAACAGATGCAATCCGAAAGAAGAATTGTCTAAATGTAAAGAAAAGGATGGAAAAAGGCTTAAGATGGGATTAGTTGTGCTTGCGTGTGACAAAAGCGATGGAAGCGCACAAAGATGAACAAGAGTCTGATATAAAAGGCTTCAGGGATGTCCTTTCATTTACGGGGGCGGCCGGCTGATTTTTCTGCTGCTTGTTCTTATACTATCATTACAGCACAGTGGCGAGGCTACACAAACTTTACACAATAGATTAACTCTTATCCTGGCACACAGCAAAGTCTCATGTTGTAACTTACTGTAATATAAGTCACAGAGAACCAAGACAGAACTTTAGTGAGCATTAAAAAAAAAAAAAAAAAAAATCTAATCTTCCATAAGAAAGTTGTTGTGTTTCATGGTTTCACCAAAAATATTTTAATAATCAACCTGAATTTTATTTTATTTTTTAAATTAGGTATTCTATACATAACATAAAATGTTTACAGTCTACACGAGAAGATAAAGTTTTTAAAAAATAATTGCAAACCGAAAGTATCAATGTTTGTCAGTCAATGTTTTGTGTAGAACAAATTTTCATATGAAGCTAACCCAGATTGTAATTTAAATACATGCCAAACACCATTTAAAATATTGTCAATGGTGGAGTTTTCAGTGTTAAAACTGCTAGCAAGATTTGTATGTAACATTCACTAAATGCCCCCCTCAAAACAAAATAGCAGCGTGAGTAGGCTAATACTAAGCTAGCATTAGCACTGTAAACAAGATAGCCACACCTGCTACATTGGTAGCATGACTTACTTATATTGGAGTGTTTCTATAACACCAAATGTGATCAGTTTGAAGTTTTGTTTTGTATTTTCAAAAAAGATGCAAGAAACGCACCTGATGAGTAGATATGTTGCTAATTCTGTATCAATTAGGACTCCTCTCGGTTGCCGCAGGTCCCTACTGTCATGGCATACGTTCTCTTATATATTCCGTTGTTGTGCCACTGAAATTCAATGATTCTATGTCTATTGCTTTTACTCTTTCTGATGATGGAGATTGGTCACAATACAGGAAGAATCTGGAAGGACAAGCCCAGAAGGCATAATGTAACATTTGCTAGCAGCATTGTTCTCTATAAAGCATATTTCTTTCCTGTTCCAGCCCTGTCAATGGCCGTGTTTCTAAGTTTACAATTCAAACCTTCTTTTGATAGATTTAACTTTTCTTTAACACTAATATTTCAAAGTTTTGACAAGTTAGTTGTGTTGTATTAGGCCAGTGTGTTGCCAATGTTCGATACAACAATCCACATGCAGGTTGCTCATTGTAATTGGGTATATACAATATAAGAACATGCTAATTATTCCATGTCCAATATATCTATATGCAAATAAGAAAGTGGCCATGGTCTCAGGATAAGGCCATCAGCGCTTTGGTGTGTCATTCCTGTGGGTCGCTGATGCCATTGAGACAAGGCGAGGCTGTCTACACGCTTGCCTGCTTGTCTTTGGGGGCTGTTTGAAGTGGATAATGAGTGACGTTGTGGAATTGTTTGTACTGGAGAGAAAAGAAAATCTCTGTTATCATAGGGTGCTAACATGACTCGAAAGAAATGAAAGTAGCTATTAAAAGGCCTGTTATAGGGTCATTTCTTTTTATGGAGTGTGCCATTAAATGATCCCCACTGCCTAATGTTACAAATGGTCCAACCCTCAAAGTAAGTTTATAGTCAAGCCATTGTTGAGTATTTGAAACTGACAGTCAGTTTTTATAGAGTGATTTCATGAAAATAACTTGTGACCCAATGGCAGATTATGGAGTTATGCTTGTGATGTAACATATTTTACCTGCCCTTACTTGCAGTACTTATGACTAGTGTTGTTCCGATACCGTTTTTGGCCCCCGATACAGTTCCCGATACCCAGCTTTGCAGTATCGGCCGATACCGATACCATACCGATACTTAAGGTTTTATTTTCCTCAACATGAAAAAGCTGTCC
Organism: Festucalex cinctus; assembly: GCF_051991245.1. Lineage (NCBI taxonomy): Eukaryota > Metazoa > Chordata > Actinopteri > Syngnathiformes > Syngnathidae > Festucalex > Festucalex cinctus. Next base: position 13,053,340 of record NC_135424.1, read on the forward strand.
TGCCATTGGTTCAGAACATTCGAGGGCCAATAGGATATCTTAGATCGCCATGCAGTGAACATGTCACATACCAGTGAATGTCGTACACGAGCAAGACACAAGATGCTGCATCCAAAATCCTATATTAGCGTTGGAATTAATGGTATGAGCATGTTACTTGTGAGTATTCACCGATACCGATACCACTGTTTTAATGTAGTATCGGCGCCTCTGCCGATACCAGTATTGGTATCGGAACAACACTACTAGTAAGTAACATGTGTTACTTTCTTTAATAAACTAAACCATGCTTCCACAGAATTTTATTTGGAATTTAATGTTTGTGGACTTTTGATCATGTCCATGATAGATAAGAAGAATTGATGTTCCATAATTAATCAATATCGGATCGAATTGATGTGAATCGAATCGATTCTCAGCCCTAAAAATAAAATTGTTCGATCACTGATAAAATATTTTTAGACCATGTCATTGGCCGATTTATGTGGCACTTGAGGCACCAGATTGGTGGCCCTGGTAAATCTCAGGATGTCTCTCAACACAGTGGGACACAAAATCACTTGATCACTTTATCTTGTTTATTTCTACAATAAAACTCACATGCCATCTTTACGGTTGAATGCATCTGCAATTCTAGACCTGAAATATGTAAAATACTTTGCTGTTATTCATTGAAAAATAACTTAGAATTAGAATTCCATTGATGAAAAGACCATCTAATGTAAAGATTAGGTAAAAAGAGTGGAAAAGTGAGCTAAAGGTCAAGAATATGTTGCACATGAATATGTATCAATTGTGTAATCTGAAATTTTGCTCAACAGGTGGCATGTTTCTCCAGATCATTTAAGACCCCTTTGATATCTAATGAGAATAGTATGTCAGCAGCCCAATAAGCAATCCGCCCTTTCATGTGCATCAGAGATCTTAGCATCAACCACACTCCCTTCCAGTATCTCTGCACCATCATAACAAACAACTGCATCATTGCAGAAGGAACTCCCATGTGTTCATAAAGTCCCAGATATGACTTCTGATTGGATGAAGCAAAGAAAATCCACATTTTAAGCCCCACAATAATTAACATAAATCACAGCTGCAATTAAGAACCTGTTTATCTTAATTACTGAACTAATGAGACGAGTCCCGCAGGAACAAGAAGATCTCTTTGAGGACTCGGAGCGAGGAGCAAGACAAAAGGCTTTATTCAGAGGCAACCTTAAGTCAGTAATCATTGCATGTACGGGAATACGAGAGCCATGAGAGATGTAATAGATATGACATTATTTTATGCATGTGCATTCTAGTACACTTTAGTTTTACTAGTAAGAGAGGAGTCGCACACTCACATCCGTCCTCTAGAACCCTTGCCCTTCCACCTTTATGTGCTGCCGCTGCATCACCCTTCCACTTTCATTATCTTTCAAACTTATAATGATTTGATCAAGCCCCATAGGGGCTTAGTGCAGCGCAATAACTTATTTTTAAATGACTGGGAATACGTTGCACCACGTAATTAATGTCTTTTTAATGTTCTTCTCCTCTAGAGCTTGACTCGTCCCTTCAACTTTGAAACAAATGCACACAAACAAAACAACAAGGCATGTTGCTGTCTACTGAGGATGGGTATGGACTGAACTGCAGCAGCATGTTTACAATGTGTTGGTTGTGAACTCGGTTCTAACCTATCAAGTGCATGCAAACATTAAAGAACACACTGCAGCCTTTCCCTCACTTATGTCGCCACTCAAAAAAAAAAAAAAATACATGACTACACATATGCTCAAGTTTCACACATGGAGTCAAATTCCTTCATTGGACTGTCAGGTCAAGCGGTGACCCAGCAGATGGTCTGACAATGACTATCGCCATCACCCCAAATTCCGGTGGTCCGCCAGGCTAATCAAGCAGTGCCAGCCCCTTTCCAGCCAGCTGGCAAAAGCGGTTCCACTGATGTCCTTTCATCTTGGCCATGCTGGGGTTTGACAGGGCATGCAGAGTTTAGACTTCACACGTGTTTGTCGGTGTTTGTTTTCACCACACAGACTTTCCTCACTGAGAGATTGTTTGTCGTACAGGATTAAATAAAACATGAACTGCGGCAGGAATATTACAGCAGGTTTAAGATGTGGACCCAAAAAGTAGCTTTAGTGGTTTTATATTTTGACACATCTTAATGGAGGTTAATAATTTAACACCTGTGGATCTTATCAGGTTATGCAGGTGTAGCTTAACCTGATCCTAATTATGCAAATGATGAGCGCTGAGTCCAGCCTGATTTCTGAATTAATATTTGAGGTTAGATCATGCTTGAGAAAAGCTAAAAACATCCAAACTTAGGATAACGCAGTTTGATTTCACGCTCCCAAAAGTCATTAACATTTGCTTTTATTTATTTTGGCTCAAGTTACTAAAGGGATTTGGAGTCATTTCTGTATTTTCATGTCAGTTTATATAAGGCTAGAAAAAGAAGATAGTGGGCCAATCCAATAGAGAGAATCCCTGCCTTGGATCAACACCAAAATCTAATACGGGCCTCCTTGTCCCAAGGTTGATCTGTCCATCAATTTTCATGGAAATCCGTTTACAAGTTCATGAGATATCCTCCTGGCAGATAGACAAAGTAACTGGCAGGCAAAAACATCGCATCCTTGGCAGGAGAAAATTCACTTCAGGAATATGTAAACAGGATCGCAGCTACAGCCTTATCAGCTCCATGCAAACTGCAGCTTCGACACGTCTTCTCTACAAATTCTGTCACGTTCTACAACCTTAAGATTTCACAATGATGGATTTTCGTACTGACACTTCAGATTTTACCCAAACTTTTCATGCCACATATCAAATAACATAATTGGAGCAGCTTAAGTCGACAAACAGACGAATGTGATCACCGCCGTGTTGAATAACACTCAACGAAGCCTGACTTCCTCACACCATTATGATTAATAAACGCTTAAAGGCGAGCCTATTCTGTCATTCTGAGGCGCTAGTCCCCACATTATTGACTGCTGTGTTTGATGAGACTTGTCTATTTATTCTGTGGGATTATGATAAGAGGTGATCGATTCCACTCTCTGTGCTTTGGATGTCAAATTGATTGTGTGACTCAGACGCAGACCTGAGATGATGGTGTAGCCGATCCCCCTCGGTCGACCCAAATCCTGGTCGATGGCAGTTATCTTGCGCACTTCGTAACCCTGCAGAGACAAATAAACACACATACTTATGCATTGAACTCAGCCGAGATTGTTATTGTTGCAATGCAGCAGTTGTCATATATTTGAAAGTAGGACATTGCACAAAGGGGTGCCAATGTGGACATTCGTTTTAGTGGGTATGGCAAATTCAAAATCGAATCATAATTTGTGGCACCGGAACCGGCATTTTGTTTACATTGTAACTTAAGTGCAAGTCCACTTTCTATGACAGTTAAAGACTGAAACCATGTGTGAATGTCGACACATCTTAAAAGAGAATGCATTTGGAATCCATACACATGAAATTACACTTCATGCTCTTTTGACAATGGTCTGAATATTTTTGTGGCACCCTGCAAATCTTCTCCGGTAATTAATTCGCCTACTGATGACAAAGCATTATGAGAAACTGGTGGTTCAATATCTTGCACAAGGATATTTTGACAGGATCACAATGGCCTGGGATCAAACCCACAATCTCAGGGTTGTGAGTACCATTGTCCCACAATGCACCTGGCAGTTTAAACACCAACAGAGCAACAAGTTGCGAAGATGTGCAAGACATTTTAAAATGCTTTGTGATTATTTCTAAAAAAAAAAAAAAAAAGGGACCACAACACGTACATTTCAGGAAGCAGCTTTCGGCATAGATGCAGTATCTAAACGTAGAGCCCTCACTGTGAGTGGCTGCCATGTTGAACAGGTAGTCCCGTGAAAGTCTCTATGTTAAAGCCTCTAGTATAAAATAACCCACGTCTGATGTTTGAAACAAACCATTCCGCCTCAAAATCGCTAAAGAATTTAATGAATTATTGGGATCAATTGGGGTGGCACGGTGATCGAGTGGTTAGCACGTCCGCCTCCTAGTTCTGAGGACTCCGGTTCGAGTCCAGGCTCCGGCCTTCCTGGGTGGAGTTTGCATGTTCTCCCCGTGCCCGCGTGGGTCTTCTCCGGGTACTCCGGTCTCCTCCCACATTCCAAAGACATGCATGGCAGGTTAATTGGGCGCTACGAATTGTCCCTAGGTGTGCGTGTGAGTGTGGATGGTTGTTTGTCTCTGTGTGCCCTGCGATTGGCTGGCAACCAGTCCAGGGTGTAACCCGCCTACTGCCCAGAGCCAGCTGAGATAGGCGCCAGCAGCCCCAGCAACCCTTGTTGAGGAGTAAGCGGTCAAGAAAATATATATATATATATATATATATATATATATATATATATATATATATATATATATATATATATATATATATATATATATATATATATATATATATATACATACATACATACATACTGTAATCAATCCACCCATCAGTCCATTTTGTCTTTCTAATAAATGACTGCAACTACAAAAAAAATAATAATAATAAAATCTAATCATCGTATGCCACGGCTGGCAAAGCATCTCAGAGTTTTTCATTATAGAGTGAGTTATTAGCATTTTATTGGGATTTATGTGTCTATTATTTCTCATTTCCTTGACAGAAACACGCTATGACAGTTGTGTAGAAAAAACAAAGAGGAAGAAAGAGGTAAAAGCTTTTCGAAAGTCTTTGATCCGGTGAGCTTTCTCAGCCTCCGCGCTTCAATCAGACATGGTGGTGATACTTAAATATCCTTGTGCTGCAGTGTGAGATGGAGCGGCCCTCCCCACTCCACAATTGCAGCCCCTGTCCCGTCCTCTCACTCTCCACACATAAACTCGCTCTCTCCCATTGATCCTGCAAATTGTGTCTGAGGTGTGTTTATGCTCCATTTCTGCCAAAGCTGCTCCTGTCATTGACCAATTACAGCAGAATCAATTACAAGCCTTTTACAGACACTGATTCACAAGCGATTAAAGGCTGAGAGGAAAACAACACATACGGTGCACACTCACATCCACACACATTTTTGGATGGGAAGTACTAGAGAACAGAATATAGAACAAGCCTTGTTTTTAGGACGTTTCCTTTTGAGGGATTACCCCATCTCAGTCTGAAAACATTTAAAATACCTAAACACATAGTAATTGACTATTTTTAAATAATGTATCTCAGTAATATCATTGTCATGTAGATTTAGAGGATCCTACAGTGGAAAACAAGATATTATTTAAATGAGCTTGGTCAGGTTCTATAAACGTACTGAAACTTCCAAGTAAGTGTTAATCCGTCTAAAACCCAAAGATGGACAGAATTCGACCTCAAATGTCTAAAAGTACTTGTGTCAGATGGGACCTCATTACTGTGACCCAGCTCTGATCATTACTGCACACACTCAGAATTAAGTCACCTGTACTAAATGTCAGCACTCCTATCTGAGTGAGTTCCCTCCTTTTTGAATAGTATGAAAAAGGGAATTTAACCTTATTTGACGTACATTTGATTCTTAATTAGAAAAAATGCAATTACTGTATACATGGCAGTATTTATAAGGGTAAGGAATTACATTTTTTATCTGTCAACTGTTGAGTTTTATGTTGTAAACCAGAGGTATGAAATGCAAGGAGCCAGATCCAGTCTGCCAGATTATTTTATGTGGCCCACCAAATCAAATTGTGCGCGCTCAATTTGTATTTTGTGCTAAAATATCGAGATTACAAATTGTCATCACTTTTAAAAACACTGTGATATTGCAGGCATGTTTTTGTTTACCAATCTCTCATTTAAAATAAATATAACAATAATTGAACAGTTTTTGCTGGCCTCTTTCCAAACTAATTCTTAACCATTTTATTGTATAAATGTAATTGAGGTAATCATGCGTTTATTTGGGTTCAGAATCTTAACGATCCTCCTAAGGAAACCAAAACTACGACATGACAAAAAAAAATTTGACACCCCTGTTGTAAGCTATTTTGTTGGTTATGATGCACATATTTTCTTAGTAAAGGTCTGTTGTTTTTAGCATTCATTTCCTGATAAATACAACTCAACAATTATGAACTACATTTCAATAATTTAATTTCAATAATTTGTTTCATCACGTCAATGATAAGAGTGATGAGTTAAATATTCTCTGCGTAATTAAAAACATTAAGTTCCACAAATGTACAATACATCTATAGGAATGTGGCAGTGTCAATATCTGATGTTGACGTACTTATGCGGTCGTTTTTTATAGCTTTTGTAATGAACATGTCCTCAGTGAATTATGTCAAAACATATACTGTATGAGATATGCTGCTACGAGTGGGTTTTCTTGTATTATTTTGGCTTATTGCAACCACATTACTATGAAACTGCCGACCAAGAAGAGAAAACACTGCGAAGTGATGCTAAAAATCATACGGGCAATATTATCAAGCTGTCCACATATGTGGAATATGTTCACTCATGTGACAAAGATACAATTTGCATTCCTGCAAACACACAGACATCCACACACTCACTGGACCATCCCCTCTCCCCACCTTCATCCTTTCATTTCAGCTATCTGGTGCATTAGCGCTCCAAAGCTCCTTCCTTTTTTTCCTCTCTTTCTCCACACTGATTTGACAGCCAAATTGTGTTTGTCCTAAAAGGGGCTTAAACGTCACTCCAAGCAGCATGGATTCACGGCTAACAGATAATAACCCTGCCCTGTGATTTTTTTTTTTTTTCAACCCTCCGTTTTCAAAATGTTCCACGGATGACAGGTTGAACATGTGGGGACGGGGAAACAGGCAGGCGAGATCAAACAAACTGAGAGCCTGGAAGGGTATATAAGGTGTATGCACCCACACCTGTGAGAAATGACCGTCGGCAAGAATCCCAAATGCATATCCCTTCACCTGCCTGTGTCCTGGCCTTGAGAAGAGTTGACACTTGTTCCGTCATGAAATGCCCTCGGCTTAGTGCTGGCAAACATTGTTTGAAATGACACATGCCTGATAGAATGCCTCATGAGGGCATTACAATGTGTATTTGTTGCAGTAGTGTCCTGCTCTTCTGGGCTTTCCGGGTTTTATCCTATGCTGTATGTACTGCATGTGTTGCAGGGTCAAAGGGGCTCAATAATATCCGCACTACAGTGTCACATTAAGAGGATTACAAGCTGCCCTCTGTTGTTGGATTCAGTGTTTACAATCCTTCTAAGCAGTACTACCAACGGTCTATCTCAGTGGTTCTTAACCTGTGTTCGATTGAACCCCACAAATTCGGTGGAGGTCAAGACACACACCTCACTCAAATGTTTCATAATAATAAACCCCGCACGCACTGCTGGCAGCTAGCTGATACTTCCGCCGAAAAGGCAAACAACTTTAGGCGGAAGGATCAGCTGGCAGCAGTGCGTCAATTCGCTGTCTACAGGGCGCCGCACAGTGATACGAACGAACAGAAAAGTAGTGGCTGGCGGTAATGGCGTCTGACTTTTTTCAGGAAAGGAGTATTGTGATGGAAATGTATCACACTTTTGAAAACAAATAGTTTTTAGAAGAAAAACGCTTTATTTCCGACACCCCAGCCAGCTTGCTGGACTATTTTCCTCTCGTCCAACGCCGAACCAGAACTGGTGTCACCGAACGCTGTCAGGGGTAAGTCAGTGCTGATCGCACACACGGGAGGTGAGGATGACATTGAGATTCATGTTAAAAAAGCCGAACGATCCCTTTAAATGTTTCTTGACAATAATATGTTATATGTGACCTCACTAGTTGAAATAATTTGGTCCCAAAAACGAATATGTTCTATTTTAAATGTATTAAGTGTCCCAAAGACGTATTTATACGTTTTTGTGTTGTTGTTTTTTTATGTTAGAGCATACAGAAGGCTTTGATGAAGCGTCTCAACTACAGAGAACGTGTGGGGAAAAAAATGGTAGTAATTACAAAACCGGCCAGCAGGTGGCAGCAGAGTATAAGAGATCAACCAGGGCCAAGTTAAAAACAAGCTGTTTCCCCACAATTCTAAGTAGATTAATGATAATGATTAAACTTAGCTATATTCCACTGCTAAATGCTGCAAAACGGAAACAGATAGAAATATATATTTTTTTTCCCTTGATCAAAGAAGAGACTCTAATCTTTCCATGTTTTTATAGCCATAGAACAATAATATTCTGTGGGCCTTGCAAAATCAGTCAAAATCCAGTAACACAGCCAGGAAGCGAAGGGGGCTGCTTCATTGAAAATGGCTGGGAGTGAATAAGTTAAACATAACATTCTAATTAATATTACATTTGTAGAATATGTTATGCAGCAAAATCCACCTGTTTTTATCCATCTCAGGGGAAGCCATTTTGCAACTTGCTGTCGACTGAAGATGACATCACAGATGCTCAGGGCTCAGGCAATAACCAATTAGGGATCACCTTTTTTTTTTAAAGCTGGGCTGTGATTGGTTATTACCTGAGACCTGAACAACTGCAAGTGACAAAATGGCTACCTTCCGATATTAATGAAAACAGCTGGGTTTTGATGCTTAACTTATATTTCACTAATGCAATACTAACCAGAATACTATATTTATACTAGTGGGGCTGCATAGAACATATTTTTGTCCAGATTTTTTATTTTTTTTGGTGGGGTTGACTTCCCTTTTAAGCTGCATGGAGTTGGGGAATACAAGAACACAACACTTTCTGAATTTAAGGTGAAGAGATGCAGATTTGATAAAAAGCCTATTCTCGCTATTAATTTTGTTCACCAATAAACCCTAAACATATGTCTTGAATTTGGGAAAAATAAATAAATAAATAAAAAATAATTTCTATGAATAAGTGTTTGGTGAATGTACATAGGAAACTGGTGGGGTTCAGTGCCGCCAACAAATTTTACGAACCACTGGTCCATCTACACACAAAATTGCAAAAAACTAGAATAAAAAATTAATCAATCTGTAGCACTGAATATTTCTGCTGTCCTTTCACCGGTTTCCAAATATCAATTTCACCAATTGGCTTCATCTTTCAAACCCCCTCCACATTCACTCATCCCCCCCATTCCTCCCCCTCCACTTGTGACCTTCGCCGTGACAGTTGATGAATCAGGGAGGTGGGGAGACACCGGGCGTCGACTCCGTCACGCCCCGTTAATATGCATGCAAATGTAGCACTTGACATTTCTACTACAGTGCATGCAGGCAGGGGACGAGGGACACGCGGATGGGGATGTAGGGTTGGGTGAGGTAGGGGAGAAACGTAGACAGAGTGAAGTGAATACTGCCAAAACCAGAGGGGGAAAGTGAGAGAACAGAGGTTAGGAAAGGAAGTATTATGCCCATGTGTGTAATTCAATCTCTACCAGTGCAAACATCAATAGCTGGACCGTTAGCCACCTGGGAACCCAGTTTAGATGCCTGAGCCAGAGGAGAAAACACACATGGCGTGCGGCGAAACAGGCAGCCAGTATAGTAGATGCTCATTAAAACCTTGTGATAAAGACAAATGTAAGGTCAGAGTGAGACCCCACTGCTAAAAACTTCATAGGATTGTTTGAGTCACTATATTATGAACATAACCGTATGAACAGCATGTTGAGATCTAATGGGGCCCTGTGACCTTTGTTAGCGGCTCCACATCCCCAAAGCAGATCTCACTCGGTAATTACTGTGTACGGCATTCACATTGCTGTATGGTGGGACCCGAGAAGTTAAAAACAAAAAAGTTACTTTTTTGTCACATGCACCCACTCCAAATCCTTTTACTGACCAGTGGAACATCTTCCTCGATGTTGGTACTATAAGGAAGATTGGTGAAAATAGGGTCCATGTCCTGGACATCCGTAATGGTGATAGCCAGGTTTGCAAGTCGAGACAGGGGTCTTGTTTTATCTTGATCCTAGTTAAAACAAAAGAAGCATTGTTCTGATTTATTAAATTAAATTGAGTTATATTACTTTTTACGCCGGACAAGTTTTGCGTGGGCTGACCGTGGCGTTGACAGTGAGCTGGTAGGCTGAGATAGCCTCAAAATCCAAAGGTTTGGTGACTGTAACGGTGCCTCTGGCTCCATCGATGCTGAAGAAGGGAGAAGGTGGCTGGAAGGAGAAGAGCACACTGCCTCCGGTGCCTTGGTCCGGGTCTGTAGCGTTCACCATAAAAACCAGTTTGCCCACTTGTGTATTCTGAAAACCACATTCAAGCAGACAGACATATACAGTATATTAGCTGATTAGTGCTGTCAAAGTTAAAGCGTTAATTAATTAACTCATTTGCTCCCAATAACGTATACATATATTTTTTTTTAATGTTCGAAGTGTCCCTAAGACGTATTTATACGTTTTTTTGTTTTGTTTTTCATGCTAGAGCATACAAGAAGGCTTTGATGCAGCCTCTCAACTGCAAAAAATGGTTGCAGAAATGGTAGTTATTACACAAATGGCCAGCAGGTGGCAGCAGAGCAAAGGAGATCAACCAGGGCCATCTAGAAAAAAAGCTCAATTACTTACAATTTTGAATAGATTTGTGAAAACTGATGAAACTTAGCTCTCTTCTAATGCTAATTGCTGCAAAACGGAAACAGATAGAAACACTTTTTTTTCCTGATGAAAGAAGAGACTTTAATCTTTCTTTTGATAGGTTTCATGCTTTTATAGCAATAGAACACAATATTCTGTGGGCCTTGCAAAATCAGTCAAAATCCAGTAAAACAGCCGGGAGCGAACGTGATTGCTTCTGTGAAAATGGCTGGGAGTGAATGAGTTAATTAATCACAAAAAAAATTATCGCATTAATCATGTATTAACGCAGATTAATCGCACTATTAATTTTGACTGCAGATGATCCTTTAGCTTGACAGCGGATGGTAACGTTAAAGGTAGCACAGGTGTTTGAACAATAAACATAACATGCATTAAAGTGAAGCATTTAATAAATGTTTGCGTGACATTCAGAATATTTGTTCATGTCAAACTATTGGGGTCATTTTTTTCCACTTTAAATTATGCAAGTAATTAACTGATTAGAAAAAGAGGATGATGAGCATGTGCAGTGGATCAAAATTTTTTTGACGTCCTCTTCTTAACGTTAAATGCCGAAAAAATGAACACATAAGAGGTGCATTTTAAATTTGGCGGGCAAAAAATTTTGATAAAAAGCCTTTTTAATTAAGCAATTAATCGTGATTAATCAAAATTCTAAGATGTGATTAATCGTTTGACAGCTCTATAACTGATACAATTAGAAGGTGGATCCAACCAGATGGGCTTATTGATTGTACTTGTAGCAAACAGTCTTATAAATAATAAATGGAAACAAAAATATAATCTATGAAATTAAAATTAAAGCAATATAAATGCATAAAATTACATGTTTTGTTTAACTACAATTCATGTTGTAACATAAATCCATCGGGGTATAGTTTGTCAACTAATACTTTGTCAAACTTTATGGTCACTGAATTTAAGCTTTAGCTATCCTTGGCAGACACGCTTCACAATGTCAGATCAGATCATTTGTCTTAGTCATGGTCAGAGTCTTAGACCTGAGAAAGAAAGGAAAGAGCTCTACCAAAAACAGAGATAACACAGGTCACTATGTTTTATGAAGTGGAAAAAGTCTCCAAACAAGTTCAACCAAGAATGCCAACTAACACAAGAAAAAAAAAAAGATTTGGAAGGAAAGGAGTAGCTTTTAACAAATGTTTAGGAGGAAATTGTACTCAAGTTGCAATATTGGTCGGAAAGTCATTTTGCTGCACAATGTGGACAATATATAAACAAAATGTGCTAGACTTGCACGAAAATAGAGTCCTGAGCCTTCAAATGTTCAAAGCTTAGCCCAGAAGCACGAATACATGTCAGTATGCCACCATTGTACTCTTTCTCTCATTTCATATTACAAATTTTGGCTTTTGAACAGGTTTGTGTACTTTTTATCGCCATTGTAAGTTCAGCCAATGTAACATCAGTTCTTGATGACGTAATTCTCTCCAGTTCATATCTGCACCGTAGTTCACAAGCAGCATGAAACTTTGAAATGTGTGGGGGGTACTAATGGCCATCAGACATGTCTTTTCACCTTTCGCCGGTGCTCGATGACCTCACCATTCAACCATTGATTGGAGTTTTCTGATTGAGTGAGCAGGTCAATAAGAGCGACAAGGCAGAAAATGCTTGACAATGTATACCTTTGTTTGCATTAGCCTGGGAGACTCTTCTATCAGACCTCACAATAAAGCCAAACAATAGACCAATGAATGACTGGAAGTGTTGCTGTATCGTGAAGCACTGTGTGTCACTGTCTCTCAATTCACAAGTACAAAACTCAGTCAGTTAGCCATGGCTTATATATTACTGTATGTAGGCTTGCACAGAGGTGGGCAGCAGCTGAATTGATTGGTTTCCTTTGGGAAACAGAGTGCTTAGCAGAGAGACATTTGGAGAGAGATGAGGTGACTTCCCTGCTATGACTTCCCTAAACGGCACTGTCGCTATTGCCCTCTTATCCCACTGAGAGGTGTGACTTCACGCCGGAAAGTCATTGATGCATCTACACTTAGTAAATAATGCTAATCTGTGGAAATTACCGTATTTTCCGCACTATAAGGCGCACCAAAAAGCCTTCAATTTTTCCAAAAGCTGACAATGCGCCTTATAATCCAGTGCGCCTTATATATGGATCAATATTGAGCCGCAACATGTCTTGCTGTCAAGACGCTATCAGTGACCCTACACGATCGGTGACGCGCATGCGCAGAAGATCCCGCCATCTTAGATTGCTAGCTAATACTAATACTTTACCTCAGAGAAAATAATAAAACAGCTGTTTATTCATTTTGGGAGTGAATGGAGTTGTCAAGAAAGCTGGTTTGTAATCTATTAATACAGTTTGACTGACCTATCTGACTGTTTTGTTGACATTCCCTTAAGCGCAGCACCATCTAATGGATGCATAACCTAACCTCAGCGCCTTATATATGGAAAAAGTTTTAAAATATGTCATTCATTGAAGGTGCGGCTTATAATGCAGTGCCTTATATTTGGAAAAAGTTTTAAAATATGTCATTCATTGAAGGTGCGCCTTATAATGCGGTGCACCTTATAGTGCGGAAAATACGGTAATATGAATGTTGCCATCAATGGTTAGGTTATCGGTACATGATGAAACCCAATCCAAGGGATTAATTCAGGTACACAGTGTTGGCAAATCAAATACATACAATAGTTCTGTATTTCATCTTCTTGGTTAAACAAGCCTGATTTTTACCTTGAAGTTATTTCAGCGCTCACATTCAGTCAACCAAACAGAGGTGATTCTCTTCGCCTCGTATATCTGGAGTCGACCAAAAGAAAAGTCTAATCACAACGTGTTAAGTCTATTCATATCCTCGTTAATTTGGAGAGAGATCACAATAGCTTGGCAGGAAAAATGTTTAATAAAGTCTTGGATAGAACACTCCGTGTGAGTCCACACTCAGGAGGATTTTCACCAGTAAGCTACTTGGCTTAAAACAAACTGTGACATGCACAACATTAATATACAGACACTGCTTGCCTCTGCCGGTATCACTTTAATGTGTTTCCGTTGTAGAAAAATGTGTATGATATTGGACAGACAGGGGGCGGGAGCACAGTTTTAAAATCGCTGCAATGGCTCCCTGTGTGTTTCAGGATTGATTTTGAGGTGTTTTTATTAGTCTTTAAATGTCTTAACGGTCTTGGGCCACACTTATTTACCTGACCGGCTTTTATCGTATCAACTGTTGGTAGCGGATCCTGAGGTCCTCTGATAGTGGTCTTTTTAACTGTTCCTAGGGTGAGGACCACAACACATGGTGAGGCTGCATTTAGCCACTAGATGTGGTCCTCATATATGCAATAGCCTACCGGAGGGCATCAGGTCCGCAGAGACGATTGATATTTTTAAGAGGAGGCTCAAGACATACTTTTTAGTTTGGCATTTAAATTATGGTATTTTTTTTTAACCCCTTTTATTTATTTTCTCAATTCCCAGTTCCTTTTATAATATTGTCTTTTAGCTTTGTTTTGGCTTTTTATTCTGTTTTCTTTTAGCGTTTATCTTGTTTTATTTTGTTGTCTTTTTGTTTTTAGCTCTAGTGTTTCCTGGCTGCCTATCCTCACATGGAGCAAGTACATTTGTCAAGATCAACACTACTTCAGTATGTATACTTTTTTTTTTTTTTATTTACTTTTTTTTTAACTTTTTTGGTGTGCTGTGAGAGTTTTTCTAATGTAAAATCACTCACTAAATGTTAGGAAACATTTAGGCAGACACTTTTTTTGACCCAGAGAAAGTTCTGAATTAAAGTAGTGGAGGGAATTTCTTTAGTTGGGTAAAAAATGCCACAAGCCCTCGCCCCAGGCTCCTGACAAAACAAACTGCACTGCCCAGCTCCTCTCTCCCATACTGAGGGATTACAGGTGCCTTAGTCCACCTGTATACAGTATATAATTGAGTCCTGTGATTACACATCATCTTTCTCATCTAATGCTTGGGTGATAATTGTCACAGTGTGCAATGATGTTCTGTCCAAAAATGTATTCCCATATGACCAGAACACCTCCGCATCTGGCAGGCAGCGCAATTTCAGATGTGCTAGACTTGGTCCAGCCAGTAGGAGATGAAGGCATGGACCAGCCTCTCAGAATCAAGTACAGGGAGGGAAAGGTTAGGTGTAGCAATATTTTTGAGAAGGAGAAAGAAAACTTTGGTCAAATGGCAGATGTAGGTGTCAAAGGAAAGACATCTGACACCTACAGTTGTGAAAGAGGAAGAGAGGGAATGTTATGGTTAGGTTTGACATGGAGGACTGATTTGGATGGTTTCAGTTTTGGTGTTGTTTAGAAATCAAATAGAGTGTGAAGAGGACTGGCCCTGACCCCTGCGGAACCCCAGAGGTGACACTGTGGGACAGAGATCTTGAGCTCCCCGTGTAGGTATGACTAGAACCACTTGAAGATGGTGTCAGAGAGTCTGCAACCAACTGGTAGAATGGAATGCTGAATTAAATTACGACTTCGAGAATACGAGCAACACAACCTGCCTGGCGTAAACCATATCAATAAGCAAATGTTTAAGTATCAGATGAGAAATGATTGGATGAGGAAATTGCATATTGATAAATAGGTTAAATGTAAATGTTCATTGAATACAATCTTATCATCCTTTATCAAAACACTTATTAATAATCTGTAATTTAACAATATAATATCATACACACACAAAAATGGCAACAAGTCTTGTTCTGTGTAGATTCGAGCTACCTTGTCGAAGTCCTTGCTTGGTTTCTGGTTGAGCTGTATTTTTTTTTTGTGAGGAAAGGGCTGTAAAAAGTGAACATTTTATTTTGAATATGGACTGCATGATGAAATCTGTCATTATATGACCTTTTCAAATTTTCTAATCAATGTTAAAGATATGGTGATTTACAGGGTTCGGGCTCTTAGACCCCTGCTGTTAACTGAGGCAGAGTTCTAACTGTTCACCACAATAGAGCTGTGATTACGCCTACACTGCTTCACAAGGTATTTCGTACCTCCCCTACTGTCTGCTCTGCTTCCAACCAAGCATTCAACTGGTGATTTTACCAGCCCTACTCTCCTACTCTCCCCCTTTCATTTCATCTTTCACATCAGCCCCTTTCCTAACTGCCTCCCACCTGTGGTGCCATATCACACTTCCACTGACATTTTCGGATATACAGTAATCCCCCCTCAAACACGGGGGTTACGTTCCAGATCGGCCCGCAAAAAATGAAAAGCCGCAAAATAGAACTAGTGTTAAAATACACGCTAGTCATCTTTTTATTGCATTTATGGCATTTAATGTTTTGTTGTGTTTAAATGCACTTTTAAACTAACTTGAATTGGGCAGCTGTGGCCAAGTGGTTAAGATCATCTTTCATGTTATATGTGTAGCTAGATGCATACATGCTAACTTTCCTGATTTACGCAGGAGAATCCCACAGCAAGAACATCATAAACAAGGCACACACAACTACAAAGCCAATGAAGGGTTGTGCGTTTAAAAAAAAAAAAAAAAAAAAAAAAGGTTTCAGATTTCATAGTGTGCAGACCTGGCATGAAGACGAAGCAAAAGAATCACTTAAATTAAACATAGGGATGACACAAAAAGCCATATTTCACCTTTAAAATTAGTCTATCAATAATTAACACCTATTGAGAATGCAACAGTTTTTTTCATCCACATAAATGTAACAGTAAATTTGAAAAAAAAAAAAAAAGTATATATATATATATATATAAGTGATTTATAACAGGGATAAAAGCTATGCTGAAAGCCAATGTGTAGTTTAGTTAAACCATGTAATGTATTTGTGAATATTTTTACATTGTAAAACACATGCTTAAGGCTAGCGGTCATAAATATTACATTACTGTATTTATGTCTAAATGGCTCTGGGGCACAACAGCTCAGAGAAGACCCTGTACACATCCAAGGGGGGTGTCACATGATTATTTTGGTGCTTTAGAAAACCAAAACAAAAACAGTGACCCGTCTATTTCCACATCATTGATCACATTTATTCCTCTTGATCCCCTAATGTTGCAATTCTACGATGATTGTATGACGGTATGTTAGCCAATGGGATTGTATCTACCAGTTTTAAATATGACAGGCATATCATTCCTGATAAAAAAAAAAAAAAAAAACTGGTCTACCCTCAAACTTAAAAAAATACATAAATACATATATAAAAATTAGGCATTAGGGATCCAGACTCTAGTAGTCATTTACAAAGTATTTTCTAAATGGTGGAAATGTTTAAAATTGTACAGTCACAATGCTATTTGTGCCCCTGAAAATGAAGGTAATCTGCATAATAGGGTTGCAATACTTAATGGGAAATGGTCTATTAAAGCTGAAAGTCAACACTTCAAATCCGTTGTGCTGGTATATAAAGTATCAAACTGTATTCTGTGAGTGAGGCTGCTGAAGTAAACAGAATGAATGTTGGTTAAGAAGCGTTTTTTTTTTTTTCTCGTGACAACATAAGTGTAGTAAGTGTGTAACTTTTTTATTTCAGGGTCATTACAGTGCAGATATAGTGAAACCTTTTTCTGTTGAACATCTGACAATGATTCTTGTTTGTTGGCATTTTTCTCAGACTCTCTGAGTCATTATTGCTTTTCTTTTTTCTCCGTTCCCATCTGCCATGGTACCGTCAGTCTTAAAAAGCCACCTATTTTCTCCAAACTTCAATTTTGCTTGTCTTTGTTTGTCTGTTCTGAGCTGTTGTGAAGTAATTCCAAAAAGTAGAATAAACTCTTATTCTAAATGGTGTGAAAGAATAATTCAAACTCTTTGAAATGCTGTAGCAAAAAAAAAAAAAAAAAAATCAGTTTGAACAAAAATATTGTCTTTACAATTTCAACTTGAAACTTACAAAAGCCAGAATAAATAATAAAACATTTAAATGAATAAATAAAATATCAAATGAAAAGCCGAGGTTGCTTTACTTCTGGCTATAATTACTGATACCCGTACTGATGCTCTCTGATATTTCTATTTACAACAAAGATGTAAAGGGAAATTTGGTGAGTTTAAGTGGGAAAATTTCATTATTGAAGAATCAAGGAAGCAATTGGATGATCAACTAGACTAAGTGCAATTTCTGGAGAAATTGTGTGGGAATGCTGAAAGCTGAATGCTAAGATTTGAATGCATGTGGAATGCTAATGATGGCCTCCTGGTTACTGGACAATGCACTTTACCAACTGTGCCAACGAGCAGTACCAAACAACTGGTAATGATGATAAGTTATATGTCTGGAAGTGGGCGTAGAAAGTGACACTTAGAAATAGTTAAATGTCTATCCCATTAAAAATGAATGGGGAAAGTTGATATTTAACGTTAAATTGTGGGAATATTGCAAGTAATGTGGAATCAGACCATATATACCCCACGAGGCGTGAATCTTTTAAGTAAGTTGAAATTTGAACAGTGAAAATCAGAAGTATTATGTGGGAGTTGTTACATGGCAAAAAAAGTGTGGAGAAAAAAAAAAAGGCCAGTGTTCGTCGACCTTGTTGAAAAGAGCTTCAGTTCGATACATACTTCTGAAATAACACATTTGCTGAAATTACCTTTAATAATGCAATTATAATTACTGATTCTCATTTATGTGAAGACACTGATCCCGTTAATGATTTCTCAGAGTAATTAAGAAACATTAATATCCATATGAAACACTTTTTCTCCCCCTATAATTCTCTGCCAGTGTTGACATTTTCAAGTGATCACTTTTACCACATTACGAGGAAATGACAATGTCCCATACTAGTGAGCTAATTGTTTTAGAACAGGCCTGCAGGCTACTCATTTGGTCCTTGCCCACGGGCACCAGGTTGTTGACCCCTGCATGACAGGTCCCTTTATCAGTTGAGGATAGAAACAAATAACATCCTTATCTTCTGATTAGTCTTCTCCCCCAACTGTCTGACCCCAACCTTCCTGTCACAGCTCATGGCTCACTGCCTCCAAATAGCTCAGGCTGTTTGTTTAAATGTAAAGGTAATCAAGTCCAGCATGCCGCTTGGTTCCACGGAGACCGGAAAAAGACAGACGAGAGGCAGATGGGTCAATCCTTTGGGACGGCTACAAGGACAGGCCACATCAGCAAGTCTTGCAACACCTGCCTGATTCTTATGGAAAGTTATCTATCTTGACTGAGAAACTAAATGTAGAGGTAAACAATTTTGTATTCATGCATATATTCATAAAAGGTGACACTTTGGTGTGCTTTCAGCGCTATTAGGCAGCATTGTTAAGAATCCTTTCGAGTGTAACTGAACCAGTGGGAAAAATGTATGT
This sequence comes from Festucalex cinctus, assembly GCF_051991245.1. Lineage (NCBI taxonomy): Eukaryota > Metazoa > Chordata > Actinopteri > Syngnathiformes > Syngnathidae > Festucalex > Festucalex cinctus. Next base: position 13,072,235 of record NC_135424.1, read on the forward strand.
TATTTGGATTTAAAAGAAAAACAAAACCAGTGTTATGGCAAATACAAGGTACACTGGACACTTGATTAGGTACACCTCACATCCAATGTAAATCAAAATGTTTGCTTTTATAAAGATGGCAATGTTCGGTTTTGAACATTGCCAATGACACAGGTTGAATAATCACGATAAACATTCTTGTGGTTGCAGTTTGCTGTGGTGTAGAACTACATCAGGGTGTTTCTCATATTTGTATTCAGCTCTTGTACTAGATCTCATTTGAATTGTCCAGTGAATTTACATTACCATTATACAACATCACTGCTGGAGGCCTACTCCATAACACTCAAGGCTTTCTGTCAAACCAATAAGCTAGACACTGAATATCATCCAACTGGTTAGGATACCCCATTACAACAAATTAAATGACCCTATAGAAAAAAAAAATGTCTGTCATGGAATAATACAATAACTGGATTTTGAGAAAAAATGTTTTCCAAAATAGCAAACATAATTTAACCTTCTACAGAATATCACAGGATGAAACAGTTTTACCTTATCTAGTCTTTTTTTTTTTTCCCCCAAGAGGTCGCAAAACAGAACTAAATGCAAATGAGAGTCAAGCTGATTATCATGTAAACGCACATATCCTGGGAGGCAAGACTATCTGGCTTTATGTACGTACCGTATTTATTTTGCAACATTTTTCAAATTTCTCCATGAAATGTCATAACCGTTTCACACTACAATGATAGAAGGTAGCATAATCATCCTGGCATCTCCTATGCCTGGCCATCATTCCGTAATACTGACTTTGCAGGACTAAACAAGACTTAAACTTTAAACTTAACTTTAACTATCATACTTTCTGCTCCATGATCCAGTTCTTGTTAGAGGCTGATGATGACCACTACAAAACTTTCTCAACTCAACTATGCCAAAGTTCCATCTTTTCACAGTAACACCATATGGGATTCAATACACAATTGACTTTTTTTCAAATGATGCCCTGTCTGTCCTCTCTCCTTGACACACAGTGGGCACTTCTTTTCAAGTCTTTTGAGTGTGTATATGTGTGTGTTTTTTACACCGCTGTGACCTCTGGACCCCTGAAACTCCCTGTTCTACCGTCTGCTGCTATAGGTAGAGCACACTCTACAGTATATCCATGTCTCTTTCTATCTGTAGTGTGGGCAATACGGAATTGCCAGGGTAGAAAAAGACTCAATTCCCATGCAGCTTAAAGCCTGAGGTGTTTCTCAGCAAAAGACACGCTGTGTCATAAGCAAGGTTATTATAGTTAATGAAAATGAACGAAAGAATAACTAAAATTAAAAAAAAAAATTGTTAGCCAAATGAAATTTTAAAAAGTGCTTTTAACTATAACAGAAACAACTGTTTACATGTTCAAAACTAACAAAAAATTACAATTACAGTAGTATACTAGAATTACTATTTATAGCAAAAATGTCCTTTGTTTTCATCTCAGTCAGTTTTTTTATTACGGGGACTTTTTGGGTTGATTTTGAATGTATTCATTTCGGTTCAGTGCTTATCTGCTCGCCGCAATACCAACGGTTGAATAGACATTTGGGAGTTGTGGTCCCCTAACTGTTTGTCGCCTGGAAGTGACGTAATCTAACTATTTGTCCATCCATCCATCCATCCATTTTGACTGATTGACAGATATAACCAACTTGTTCAAGTGGTTTGTAGTGTGTGGTGTGTAATACTTGTCAATGAGAATTCAAGTCACAAAATGCCAAAAATTGTGACAAAGTAAATACAAAATGGAAGACTTCCTGTTAGGTTTGGCATATGGTTCCTAAAGACTATTCTTTTGGGTCGTGGTGTCATGAGTAGGGTCATGCAAGGGTTATGCTTACTGTGACTAGGGTCATGTAAGGGTTATGTTTGGGTCATGACCGTGAGGTCAAGTGACTGTTTGGAAGTGATGTAATCGGCATCTAGTTTCAGCTGGTAATACGCTATGTGATGTCAGAAGCTATGTGATGTCAGGAATCTTTAATCTCTTTATATAGTCAACAGACAATCAGATAATTCCATGTTAGTCCTGTTACCCACATGTCTAGCCACAACCAATCAGATCGATTCACTGTCTATATAAGCTGTCTGAGAAATGTGTGTTTTTGTCGGATTATTACCTATGTTCCTCTGTGCACCTCCACAGCCCAAGTTAGCTTAGCATCTTGTCTAGTCAAGTTTGTTCTACGCCTCTTGATGTTATGCGAATAAAGAGTTAAAATCTTATTTGTGTCTGCGTTATTGGGATCCAACTTCAGAACATAACACGTTGGCTGTTACATATGTCTCCTAATTTTCAGTGCTCTAGCTGAAAAGTACAACCAGGAATGTTTTGCAAAGTATGAAATTTTGAGAGAGAAAAAAAGAAGTGATGTCATATAGTATGTCAAAAACTTAAGATCGTTTTCCCTGTTGTTGACCCAGGTGTTGAGATGATACATCACACATTTGTAGTCAGTCGGATTAGCAATCTTGGGTAAGGGGGAAAAAGAATTACCTTTGTCAACATTGTACATTCATATAGTCATAGCTCACTTCCTGTACATATTAGGGTATGGCAAACAAATACCCTTTTGTACGTCTGAGGGTGCGACACGTGTCTTCCATTTTTTGTTGCCCTATGTCAAACAAAATGAGATAGGACTCTATTAATTGTATGTAGGGTGCACTATAGATTTTTTTTTTTTTTTTTTTTTTTTTGTACTTGTGTACGGCAGCTTTAAAATATCTTTTCTTTTCTTCTTTTTTTTTTTTTTGCTCGGCTGGATGTGTGTGTAAAGTTTGGTGAGTTTTTCTTCATGTTTAGGGTCTCAAAAATGTGACTCCTTGCGACTCCTAATCATAATAAGAATTCCTCGCGGTGGTCGCTACTCAGGCCGTAATTATTTTTTCATGTTTTGAGTGAATTTACAAATAAGTGTCCAATAAAAGGTTACAAGACATCAAGCAATTGCAGTCGTTGCTAAGTACATGAGTGCAGACTACTTTTCTTGAACTCTAACGCCAGGAATTGTTCATTTCTCAAGGCCCCGTTACAATGCTTGAATGCCAAATGGCTGCTCCCAAATGAGAATAAGTGTGCTTTGGTGTTTAAATTCATTACTTGTCTCTTTCAGGAGGTGGCCTTGCCAGCTGAGACAAATTCCAAATTAGGTTATGATACACCATAAATAATCTCTATCTCTACATTCCAAATGGGTAAATGTACGATTGTGTGGCTTTTAAAGAATTCCCAGTGTAAATTCTGCAAATGTCTCATTTCACACAGCGCAGCCCATTGCGAACTACACACATTACTATTTGCTGTTATCCTTTACTACACACGTAGAACTGAACTGAGCCAATCTGGAAGGAGTGACACTTAAAGTGAGAGTCAAGCTGACAAAGGGAAATGAACAGAGAAACAAAATGTGCTGATAAACTGTGACACTACCATTTGTAATCACTTCATGTAGCTCTGCAGTAGAAAAGCGAGAGGGGAGAGCGATATAAGTACACAAGAAAAGTTCTGCATGTCCAGCGAAGAGTGACACCATTGCAAATAAACCAAATTTACATTTTCTGTTTAACAAGGCAGAGTACAAAGCCTATTGTGTGGTGACAAATCAATTAAAAAAAACCTGCCAGCCCTAATGGAACTAAAGCAGAATGTTGTGTGCAATCATCAATCTCATTTACAAATGATTATCACAATGACACCTCCAAAGTCTTAGTTCTAAAGTTATTTCATCTTTTGCTGATCTCAATTAGCAGAGTGGGACATACACGCCACTTTAAATGACATCTTAGATATGATATTACGGCATCTCAATCAAGAAAATTGTAAGACAATATTATGAAACTGCATTTGAATTTGAGTATTTTGATGCTTTAGTTGTTGATTGTGGTTCTTGTAAATGTGGGGCTGAAATCCCTGTCAACAATGTTGCTGTATTAACTGAGTCTATGGCTTATGCTATTATTTTCTCTCTGTTACTGTTATTCTCAATGAGCACGGCCATACAAGGGACGAGGATAGAGAAAGAGAATGGAGGCGAGCAGTGGCCGAGCACATAACTCAATTATACATCACAGCACTTTTGTTGGTGGCACCACAAATGGAGGAATGATGGGGTTCACTTGGATGAAAGATGTATTTTGGTGGTGAGGTGAAAACTGGACAGTTCTGACTAATAATATGCAAAGATCTGTGAAAGGAAACATATTATGGAAAATTGACTTGCTGCACATTTGGGTGACTGGAGTTCCTGGTCACACATCAAGGGTGAAATTTCATAACCAAATACATTTCATATCAGAAATCTTTGTGAAATCTACATGAAAATACAATTATTTGCATGAGATATGGCTAAAAACGAACTGCTTTCAATAGGAATGACACTCCGATTTTTTTGGGGACCAAGTCATATTACAGATTTTATTGTTATTTAACTGTATTAGCTGGTGGGAAAATAATTTTAGTATAATTTTAGCAAAAAACAAAAATAAAATAAAATAAATATCCCCATAGTCATTGTACAGCAGGGGACTGAAATACAAATCTGTGGTCTGTGGTATTGATGGATTGCAGTTTGATCTGTTTTTTTTTTTTTAATTCAGACCCCTTGTTAAGTATGTGCAGCGTTTGTCATTACATCATTGCAGCATGTTACAGTTAAGAGATAATTTTTCAACAACCTTTTACTGGTGTTCATATGTGTGAAAAATAGGAAGAAGTTAAACTTGAGTACAATAATTGAGGGTTATAGATTTTGATTCTGCTGTTCTGAAAACATCCATCCATCCATCCATCCATCCATCCATCCATCCATCCATCCATCCATATTGACCTACCATACGCGTTTTTGGAATCTGGGAGGAAATCAGAGTACCATAAAAAAAAAGAAAAGAAAAGAAAAGTAGAACAAGCTACAGAAATGGGTCTGAGCAAATATTGGAACCAGAACCTGTGACTGTGAGCTAACCACATGCACCACGGTGCGGTCTCAGACTGCAAATAAAAGAGCATATTTTAATTAATGCCGCTTACCCTTCTTTGAATTGTGAGAGCCTGTCTTCTAGAACGGGTTTGAGAAAATTGCAAAGGCTATAAAGTTCTATTATATGGAAAACCCAGACATGTCCAGCAGATTAATGACACTTATACTTCCAGCACATTATTGTTCCCACAAACTTAGTATTAAAAACGCGTACAATATAATGTATAAATAACCCGTGCGTCTACAAAACAGGAGCGACTAAAAAGATGCACAACTATCATCTTGTTAGTAAAACCTTGTCAGAATTCTCAGTTCTGCCAAGTGAGTGTCATTGCAAAGGAGAGAGCCGAAGGCATTGTGGGGGCTGGGATGGAGGGGAGGGTCCCCACACACTTGAAAGAAAAGGCAGAGAGGGACTGACAGGTTGATTTATTCAAAGAGTAAGGAGTGGGTGAATCAAACTTTAATGGCTTTTGGGAGTGCAAGCCGTTCTCTCCCTCCCTTCAATCTTGCCCCACTCATGCCGTCTTTTCTTGTCTGCACCCACTTTCCTTTCTTTACCTCCCTCTTTCTCACGTTTCTCTCTCTCGCTCCCTCTCTCTCTTTCTCTCTCTGGTCACTCTATAACAAAAGCCTCTCCTTTTTGACAGATAAATATGCACTCATCTCGGCATAGCTTGTAAATCAAGGTGCTCTTCATGCTCACTGAGCTAAACGACAGAAAAATAAATAGAGAAAGAAGAGGTGATTTAGCATCACAAGTCACATAGCCCATGTAATGCCTCTGTAGCATTTTTAGTGTTAACCCCTGACATGCAAAAAGATGCAATAGGATAAGTTGTTCTACAGGTCAAACAACACAAACATGCTTTGCTGATTTTTGCCCTAAAAGTCTTTAAAATTTGATTATATTTACAGGTTCAATTATAGGGATCTTCAATGCCACTTTATGAGTACTCAACTCTTGAGTAGTCACTGATATGAAGTAACGGGTACTGATGCAACTAGTACTTTGATTAAAAAAAGTTGTAATTATTGGCAATTTTCTATTCTTCTAATTCCTGGTATCAGATCGGTACTCGCCCATCCCTATTCAATTATCTCTTCAATACAAGTACAGAACCTTTAAAGGTTCAACAAAGTCAGTCAAGTCAATCTGCGACTTCTTTGTGAAGGTGCTCTGCATTTCCATCCATCCATTTTCTGTAGAGCTTGTCTTCATTAGCGTCTCAGGGGTGCGTAATTTGAACCATTGACATCCTGATATGAAACGAAAAAGTGAAAAGACCCTATTTTACTGTAGCAACGTGAAAAGCATGTTTCTTGAAAAAAACACTATCAGTTACATTACATTATCACTACATTTGGATTTTAGACAGTGAAGGCGCAGATTCTGACATCCATAAAACAAATCAGTGGTGCATTTCCTCCTGCTTTCCTGCGCATCACTGAGCAGTGGAGCTGAACTGTTTATCTGTGGATATGTGCTCTGATATTTAACTAGACATTACTATCATACAGGAAAACAGGTGTTTATCATACTTGGAATGCATTATTATTTTTTTGTTTATCCTCAATAATCACCCAACCACTGTTGGGCTGTTATTAATCATAATTTATTGTTTGTAATCATTGGAAGGAATCTTACCAGCAAACTTGAAAATTATTACTTTATAATCACTTATGTTGTTTTTTTAAATCAAAAGTAAAATAAATTTAATTATTATCACAATACAGAATATTAAAACCCTTTTCATTTATTATTGCTGTTTCAATTGAAGCTTAACTTTAGAAGGAAATCAGGAGAGAACTGCATATCTGTACATATAAAGCTACACACTCAGCGCAAACATAAGCGCCATGCATGAAGACAAAACAGCTTATTGAATTGTTTGAAATCAATGCGCAAACAGCTGGTTTAGCAGCTTGAGTATGAAACAAATGTTACCATATGCACTGACTGTACCAGCTTCAAATGAGTGAGTGGGATTTGAAAAGACCATATTAGATTGTGGAGAGGCTCATCACGTTACTGTAAGTTCCAATCAGAACTGGCAGGCATAAACACAAGAGCAGATGGATAAAACTGAAATGGGAGACCAAAGAAAATATTGACAGGAAGGCACCATCAGGCAAGATCTAATCTGTGTACTGGTAACTGACATCAAGGAGGTGGTCTGGGGCTAATGCCACACAACCAAGGATAACTTTCCATGTTTTACCAAACATAACATGCAAACAGTGAAGGTTAAGTGTGTGAACCTTTGTCTTGATCAAACAAGAACCGCCCAGTTGCCTTGTTTCAACCTTTGTGAATTATGTGAATCTTTGAATTGTACACAAAAACATAGAACTGTATGTGTGGTACTATTTAAGCGGACTGTGTTTGTCTATTGTTGTGATTTATTATACCTGAAGATCACTAAGCATTTTATGACGGATGTATGCAAAAATCCAACTAATTCCCAATGGTTCACATGCTTTCCTTGCAAATTTATATGAACTCTAATACTGGGTTGGCCTGTGCCCGAAGCAGAGAAGAAATCTGTTCTGGACAGAAGACATGAACAAAAACCTATATCAACTTAATATTAAAATGCAGGAAAAAAAAAAGCAGCTCCAGGGACCATTTATGATCTTCTTGAAGAAGCCTTTGGTTCAAAAGAAACAAGTTGAGAGGAAGAAAAAAAGGAATTGTGGCCATTTTGTCAAACAAATGTTGGAACAAGCCCATATAATCAGTGCAGACAGTGGTGTCCTTCCTCTCAGATACCAAAGACTTTAGCCAGAAGGCAAACATTCTATCCACAGAATCGCCCACTTCCTTTACTTCTCCACAGAATAAAGTTTCATCCATTGAAGGCCGGTTTATATAGTCAAAATTGTGTGTGTTGGAAAACAAGGGTAGAGCAATAATACAGACTATGGTACAAAAATAAACTCTACAGTTAAAACAAAAGAGACATGATAGACTATAGTTCAAAATAAAGTAGGTAAATGATAGATATCCGACTTCCATGATTTTGCACATGAATTTGGTTCCGGTCCGAGTTGCGAACGCACAACCGAGGGGCACAAAGTCGGAAGCACAAGTATTTTGACGCAGCCCACACGTCGCAAACCGAACCGGAACCAAAGCTGATGTGCAAAAACATTCCCTCCTCTTCCATGTCATATACCCAATTTGAGAGGTCATTGAATGTCTTCAGCACTGAATACCTGAGGTCAGCAAGATCAGGCCAATAAATGGAGCCCAGAGTAAAAAGCAAACATGGCACATAAGCATTTCACTGTTATGCTGCACACAAATTGACTAAGCTGCCAACAGAACTGAAGTTAGCCCAAAAGAGTAAATTCCTATACAGAGTGAATCGAGGTTGAAAATTATATTTTCCTAATACGTATGATTAACTCATTTGCTCCCAATAACGTGTAAATAAGTTTTTTTTTAATGTTCTAAGTGTCCCAAAGACGTATTTATACGTTTTTGTTGTTGTTTTTTAATGCTAGAGCATACAGAAGGCTTTGATTCAGCCTCTCAACTGCAAAGAACGGTTGCAGAAATGGTAGTTATTACACAAACGGCCAGCAGGTGGCAGCAGAGCAAAGGAGATCAACCAGGGCCATCTAGAAAAAAAGCTAAATTACTTACAATTTTAAATAGATTTGTGAAAACTGATGAAACTTAGCTCTCTTCGAATGCTAATTGCTGCAAAACGGAAACAGATAGAAACATACTTTTTTTCCTGATGAAAGAAGAGACTTTAATCTTTTTTTTGATCGTTTACATGCTTTTATAGCAATAGGTCGCTTGCACATCGTAATGCATCATGGGAGTTTTTTCTTCGGGCGCCATCTTGGGTGTCCGCCGGTTCACAAGGTACACTCGCGAGTTACACGGTAGAGCTTATCAACCTGATGTCATTTTCGCAGTATTTTCACGACTTACCGGAAGATCAAAAACAACGATACAGGCAGAAGGTGTCTCTGTGTGGTGGGATTGATCCTAATTACGTCCTGACCAAGGGTGAATTTTTTTTGACGGAGAAAGCTTGCTGGCCAAATGTGACATCTCTGGACATCTTTCACTACCTCGTGTTGACAACATGCTCCATAACACGCCAACAAATCCCTGGAGGCTTACAATTATTTTGTAAGCGGGTGGATACAGAGTGTAAACTTTAACATCGCATCAGAAGAAACTGTTGCTGTTGCACGTAAGTAAACCACATGGTGTTGGTAATTCTGCACACAAAAATGTTGATTTGTTCTCAGGCTTCCTGTTATCATTGTGTTTACATGCACAGCTGGGTTTACCTGATGTGGTTTTTCTAATAATTTTATAACAGGCAAATATGGCAGAGCGTATAAGAATAAAAAGTAACTGCACAGCCTCCCCGTGGCTTAATTAAATTTAATGCTACCCTTTCACTAGTTACATGTTACTTAATCAACTTATTCTAAATGGTTAAGGTTAACCACTATCAGAGGACGTATTTTTAGTTTCAGTTTCCAGTACAATAAAACGTGTTCATGGTAACTACTGAGCATACTGACAGCTTTTCTTATGATCTCACAGTTAAGGAGGCTGTCACAACACCCAATTTCTGTCTGGTGCCGGATGGCAACAATTCCCATCACTTGTCACGACAACACCAATAGTATTACCAGGTATGTATTGCTTTACTTTTTGTAGTTTCTTATTTAATTCTATGTTTCATATTTTCATTACAATGTTTGTCATATTTTCAGATTCAGGCACAGATGAGTTTAACTGGACGGGACTTCTGCGACTTTGTGGTGTGGACAAAGTGTGATTGAGCGAGTCCACCCAGATCGCTCGTTTTGGCCAGCTGGAAAAGCCAGAGTTTTTTTTCCCAAAATCCCCTCCTTACCTGAACTGCTCGAGAGAGCATTTACTAGATCAGCAGTGGACTTCCAGTGTTCCTGCTCAGCCGCTGTCACCTACCACTTGCTCATGTACTTCAAAGATGCGGAGTAAAGTAGTTTTTTGTGCTGCAGCACATTGTAAAATCAAATGATATCACTTGAAGTGTGCCAATCTAGACTGCCTTTTGGCAGTCTAGATTGGCACAGTGGACAGTGGTTTTGTGACAAGTGTGAAACAAGGATTATTGGGAAAACTGTAACAGTACTGGTACTTGTCTTACATTAAACAAATTTAAAAGAGAGCAACTTTTTCCTCTGTACATAGCATAATGAAAGTCATTGCATACCCCATCAACATTACATCATACCGTCATACTCTTAAAATAATGGCCTAATATTTTGACACAAATTATCAACCCTCGTGAGGATAAGCAGTAAGGAATTTTAATGTAAATATCTCAGGATGGTAGGCACCTGTGCTAAAATGAACTACATTAATATAACAGTTCAATTTTATCCCTGAAATTACTACATCTAATCATTATTCACTTCATTTTTTGTGCTTTTAGAAATAATGGAGATTTATGCCATTACTTTAAGAGGGACCATATTGCACATTGAGTCAAATCCTGTCATTTGTATTATGTATAGCTTTGTAAACAAACCCAACAATAGAATTTGTATAATCGCTGCCTTTATTAGTGCCAAACAAACAGTCGCATGTTGTCCTCCTTCAATGCTCGTCTTCGTTTCCATCATGTCATTGGCAATCAAGTCGGTGTGGCATGAGATCCCTAAAGAAATAATAATAAATAATAAAAAAAGATCACAAAAAAATACGGTACCAGTAATAGGTTTAATATAGTACAGTAGTATAGTTTTTTTGTTAGTGTAAAAGAAATGTACACATTTGGTTGCATTTTTTAATGTATGAACATTGCTACAGGCAAATACTTATTTCTATAAACACTTCCAAATGTCTCTAAAATATAAGGTGCGTGTACACACACAAACATAAACACATACATTCACTCATGCATACAATATATCATGTAATGAATTCTGAGTGGCATACCAGAGTCAATGATGTCAGCAGTACTTGAGGGTACAGGTTACTGGAGCCATCTGGCTGCATAACTGCAACAAACTCTCTGCCACTTCGAGTCGTCTTTTCTTTGCTTGTCTCTCCTGTGCACGTTCATATCTTGGCACCGACTGGGCTGAGACATAGATGTTGTAACTTGGGACCCAACTTTAATGTTGGAGCCCAGTCGGGATGATTGGACAGAAAAACGGGCGCAGGGCGACCTGTTAAAATAAACAAATATATAAACAAATAAAATATGGAAAGACTGGTTATTTTGCCGCAGTAGGGTGGCCGTGAATAAGTTCTTTAGCATGATGTGTAGGCTACCGGGGGTCTGTTTACTTGCATCACCCCCGGGGGTCTGTTTTCTTGCATCACCCCCTTCTGTCTCTTTTTTCCAAGTTTACATTTTGCCACCAAAAAACATGTTATCGGCATTAAGAGCCCAAGACTAATCAATCCAATTTCAGCAGTAAACACTTTGCACTGGCACTACTTGGGTGAAAATGTTCGATGTTAGCTTTCGGCTAACGTCCGCTAGCCAGCTTGTACTACCGAACTTGCTTGCTCATGAATCCAAAACATAAGCAACTTGCCCATATATGGGCGGTCGAAACGTTATTAATCCTCATGCATTAAATTAAATAAAGGTAAACAAGCTTACCGCTCACAAAGTGATCGCTGCACACACGAGCCCAAAGTAACGACTTCCCTCCGGAGTCCGCACTCCTCTGTCTCCAAGCCCTGGTTCCTAATTATTTTCGGAATTCGGAAGAAAGGCCGACCATTTTCCCCCTTGGCTTTGTTCGAACAGCCAACGATGCAGCAACAATGTACCATTTTAAAAGCAGACAACAAATGTGATAGATACGTGTTAGACCGAATCGCTACGTAAATGGAGGCCACCCAGCATGGCGACTACGAGAAATCCGAGGCGGAAGTGACGACACGTGCAAGCGACCTATAGAACACAACATTCTGTGGGCCTTGCAAAATCAGTCAAAATCCAGTAAAACAGCCGGAAGCGAACGGGATTGCTCCTGTGAAAATGACTGGGAGTGAATGAGTTAAATGTTTTGTAACTAAGTGAAGCACATGAATATGAAATGAGCTAAATATATAAAGCTGCCTTGCCTTGCCTTAAAGGGAGAGCTTGAAAAGTACATTAAGTACTGACACATGACAATATCTAGTGATTTCAAAGTATAGAGGGAGGTAAGTGAAAGGAGGGTACATACAATAGAATTCAGCCAAAGAAGAAAGTTATAAAGAGTAGCCAGCGATGGATAAAATATTGAGTGTCTCATTTAATCTTTTTACTTCATATTCACCCCCACCCTTTCTCCTTAAATCCCACATCCCTCCCTATGGAGCTCAGGGTCTTAGTGTCAGGCAGAATTCTCTTTGAGACCTGAGCCAGTCAACCAGTAGCCACTCAACTCCGCAGCCACAACAATCTATTACGATACAGGAGAGACAGCGAGAGCAGACGCTGAGCCATTATTGGGCTGGCTGAATCCCATTCATTGGTCATATCAGGAGCGCTTGTTTCAGATAGAAAGTATGTGATTTATGTTTGCGTGTGTGTGCTTATTATATTAATGATGAAGAGTTTTTTTGTGTCATTTCAGTTGTGTATGGCGGCAGGAAATGTACAAACCAATACGTTCATTGCACCTTCCCCCATTTAACATTTATTAAGATCAGCTTTGCAAAATTGAGCGAGTGGGTGTGCGAGAGGCAGGCAAGAGCTGAAGCAATCTTCTCACATTCAAACATTTCTCTAGTTGGGATACTATAAAATTAATAGCTACTGTATTTAATAAAACTGCTCGCCATGACAGAATATTTTAGATTGAATTATGACACATTTTCCCGGACCTCGCTTTAAATACAATTTTAACAGATTCCTGCCCAATTGTATTCCCCAGATCGTCACATTTCTGGATCAATAGAGTTGATCTTTTCACTATATGGAATTTAGAAACGGTAATAATCATAGCCAGCTTTAATCCTGTAACCATCTGCTATTCAATCCACACATTAGTCCTGGAGATATTTACAGTTATCGCATCCAGACTCCAGTGTGTAGTGTGGTGTTGCAGTTCATTAACACATGCAGAGGAAACACTAGAAGCCCACCTGCCTCCCTTCACCCTTTTTATGACTCCACAAATTAAAATGACATTAAGACGCATGACATCCAGGGCTGCTTGACTTGTTAAACGCATTGCGCTTTATACAGTGCTTGTCTTCTCTAACTACGGGACTTTTTTCATTAAAAAAAAAAAAAAAAAAAAAAAAAAAAAAAACATCCTAACCCCATTACCCAAATATTTACAGTTTTAGAAAGATGTGCCACAATGTAGTGCTTTTAATGGTACTACCACGACTTTACTTGGTGCCATGTATTAGTTAAGTAGAATTGAGGTTGCGTGACAACAATGAATATGCCATTGATTGGCAAATAATCATTGAAGCGTTTTGCTTTGATTGGTTGCTTCCATGCAGCTTGAAGTATCCAAAATCGGTGAAATAGTGTATTTGTATATCTGTGATTTTCTTAATGAATGGTTAAACATGTTGTCAGAGAGTGTGTAGGAAGTATTAGCTTTACTGCAGAGGTTTATTACAACAATTTTATAGGCAAATTCTATTTATAGATTTGGCGGAGAGTTGGCCGGGTGGGTAGGGAGTTTGGGTAGGGTGCGCAAAATATTTTGTTATTGGTTTGGAGGCGAATACAAATAATAATTGAGTAGCACATAAATAGGTCTTCTAAATTTAACATCCCGCAGAGAAGAGTGTTGTTGACAACCATTCCAAATTTGAATGATTAAAAAACAAAATGGTCTTCAAAATTGTGAAAAACCAAGCAATTGTCTCCACTTTCAGATGCTGTGGGCATGTGTGTCCTTTGGATGCAACTTGGTCTAGCAACCCTTATGCCTAGACACCTCCAGATATTTCAGCTGTGAAAATATATCTGATTCGCTGTAATATGTCCCATCAAGGTCCTTTTTTCTACATCACAACAAATTTAAAATCATAAAGCGGCTACAACCGAACCAAGTCCGGGTCCACCTCTGACTAAAACCTCCCCCACCGCTCCCTCTTGCACCTTTCTCTCCATGCTGTGCGTGCACTCATGGCTGACAATGAGGCGCTCTATAGCGGCCACACTAACATGAAAGCCTTGGCTATCGTATTGGGTTATAGCTTCTTTTTTTTCCCCTTCGCTCTGCCACCTTCCTATCTGTGACGTGTGCACTCACAGCCAACAACGAGGCGCTCTAAAGTGGCCACTCCAGTGGGATTTTTGGGGTGTACGCATAGCTAGCTAGCTAACTGTGCATCAGAATTGCTGACGTGAACGAAGGTGAATGAAGGCGCTCGTGTAAGTGTAATAACTGGATCCCGATTTTGCCATGCTCAAAAAAATTGGAAAACTGAATTAGGGAAAAATGTAAAAGTATTACAAATTATTTTTGCAGATTAAAACCTGCCAATCGTCTTTATTATTACTATTTGGCATTAACTTATGGCACACTAGTAACATTATGAAGCTTTCTCAATTATTGTGGTATGTTACAGCATGATCGAGTGATATCACGGCATGTTTGCTTCACGAAACGCTTTGTTTCCTTTGCGTAATGAGTCTTAAAAAGCAGCTCCCAACACATACACAGAAACAAGGGTGGAAAATGCAGTACAAGAAACGTGACATGGTGAAATCACTTTCTAAAGGGGACAGCCCAATTTGAACTGCCCCTCATTCTTAATGCAACCCACAAGATTGAACTTGCTGGGTATGTGCTATTAGACAAGACACATTGACAAACACATTAGGTATAAGTAATAAGAGTCTAACTTAGGAGCAGAGGGAAAACATTACCAGCTAGTGGCCTAGTCTAAATGGTCCTCTTTATTTGCTTGGCTTTAAGGATTGTGGAGAGAAAAACCCAGCGACTTTGAAGATTTGGTGAAAACTCTGAAAATTATGGACTCAATATAAACACAAGATGTGTTTGTGTGTGGATGTGCGCGCGTTGTGTGTGTAGGTGTGCGTTTGTTTGTGAGTGTGTGGATTTAGGTCCCTATTTGAAGTCCTGCACTCCACTCTGGCAATTACTTCATATCATGGATTAGATGAGGGAGAGGCCAAAGAGGAGAAGGATGGAGAGTAGTGAGGTACCACATCTAGCGAGAGGTCAGAGAAGCACAGAAACGTGTTATGGGAAAACAGCTTCAGGTCTCTCAAAAAGGAATATTTTCATTCCTACAAGGTAGGTTGTACAGTCCCTCAAAACATTAACTCGAAGCAAATTACACAAATCGGGAATAGATTATCTTTGTCATCAGTTTGACATAAACTACAAGTACTTAGTCCTTTTTCTTACTGGGTTTTCATTAGGGATGTCACAATAAGGGCAATATCGTGATATTAAAACTGCCACAATATTGTCGTCGTCATGTTCACAATATTTAAAAGGAACAAATCTGTTAAAAAAAGTCAGGTTGATTTCCATTTGTGCAGTTCTAGCACCCTCTAGCTGCTATTTTATTAGTGCAATTTAATTTTCATTAGGGATGTTTTGGCCTTCTATGTTTAAAATCTATGCCAATTGTCAGATAAAGGGGAACCTAATTTGCTTGTGAAGCGATCATTGTGCTCTTCTATTAGTAAGTAAGAGCCTCACTGTTATTAGAGATTGTAGGGTGGTATATATGCATTGCTGTTATGTACGAAAAGCACAATATTGTGCTTTTTTTTTTTTTTTTTTTTTACAATATTGTGATCTTTTTTAAATATCGCCAACGCCCCCACAATATCGTGATCATATCGTATCGTGATGTTTGGATATCATTACATCCCTAGTTTTCATAGATCCATTGCTCTTATTTGACCTGTCATTTACAATTCTGATTCTCTTGACAATTTTTATGTGATGTATTTGATTCAGATCTTCAGCATAGAAATAAATAAAAGTGCAAAGCCAGCCACTGATTTATTCATCATGATGCAGAAGTAAGTACGGTAACTTATTCTCTCCTTTTTCTTTCAGCCTTACCTCTGGGATGTGGACAGTGTAAGGCTGCCCATGGAAGATCGGCGCATTATCATTCACATCTCCAATTTGGATGTTGACTGTGTCTTTGACCACCTGAGGAGGAAATATCTGGGTCAAAATCTGTTCTCAACAACACAAGTTTTGAGAGGGATAATACAGTAAAGTTGTTTATCCCATACAGCTCATTTAAATATGATTTAAAGATTTTTAATTGACAAATTTGTCAACAACATTATTGCCTTTTTCAGTGTTATTAGTCATGTGTAATTTTGCTGTTTTTTTTTAATTATCTATTTTATTTTCCTGTTAACTTTTTTTTTTAGTATAAAAAATATTGGAAATATATATTTTTTATGGATGGATAGATGGATAGATAGATAGATAGATAGATAGATAGATAGATAGATAGATAGATAGATAGATAGATAGATAGATAGATAGATAGATAGATAGATAGATAGATAGATAATGATATAGCGCCCCTCCTGGCGAAGGCTCCATCAGCCGCCACAGCTTTAAACCATCTTTTGATTTGATCATCCCTCTCACTGTGCTGCCTCAATCTATTTGAAATAGGGATGCAGGCTCGTGGATGAAGGAGAAAAGAAAGGTGCTTCAGTTTAAAGATTAAATATAAGATCTTGGGAGTAAAAGGAAAGATTTGATATTCAGAGCTTAACGAAAGTATTTCATTTGCTTCCAAAGTAAGGTTTATGCCACAGTTGCCCTAAATTTACACCACTGGTTACCAAACTACTGTACTTAATTTTTCCTTCTGTTGTGGTTAATTCCCCAGTGTGTATAGCAGACAGTAGAAGGTTTCTAAAGAAACCATATTATTTAAATATTAAAATGTAGTTGTTAATGTTATTAATTAATATTCTAATTTTCTGTTTCACTAACAATGATGTCGAATGTGAAATTTCTCTTTTATGTAATTGCATTCCTAAACGGAAAAATATGTTTTAGCGGTTGAATGTTAATTACTCTTGATTAATTTATGACTTCTCAATGAAGTGAGGTTTGAAAAGTGAATTCAGTTTGAAATTCATAAATCCTGTTCCAAATGAACATTGAAAGAGCATTTCATGATACTGGATGCTCTCTTCTTCTGACCTTTCTATACCGGGTGAGTGAGTCACTTCCGGGCGCTCACAGTCAGCAGCCTGTTGAAGCAGGTTCAAATCACTTTCTTTATTATTCCTTGTTTCTTCCTATAACCCATTCCATAACATTAATACTATAATGACACTATTTTTTATTTTTTTTAGTCTGTTAGTCTATTGTTGGAGAATGTTAACGTTATCTGACAATTCCCCCTGTTGCTTAAAATGATCCACCCACAAAACTTTGTTTCTGCTAAATTGCTTTATAAATAAAGTTAGGCTCACTTCAGTTGATCTAGTAAATAAGGTTGGCTATATAGAGTTACCCTGTAGGTTTCAGTCATTATAAGAAGTATAATGAGGTACATAATGGAAGGCAAAATTCAGCCCTTACCTCTTGAATGTCGCTCACATAGAATTCAACTTGCATCTCTGACTTGGTCTGAAAAATACAAAATACACATCAGTGCAAATTTTGCAAGAACTTCCAAAAGACACCATAAGAAGTACAATTGCTTCTCTGAGCCAACAACATTCTTTCTATTCAAAAAAATTGAGTCCAAAACCTATAAAGAGAATTTGGATTATCAAGTTGCGTGATCTTACCTCGCGATCAAGCTGCTGTCGAAGCCACACAACACCCGTTTCTTTGTTCACTGAAAAATATCGCATTGCCTCCTCTCCTGAAACCCCAAACATGAGTGGTTCCCCTTCAGGGTCACTTGCCTTCAGTTGGGCCACTGAGGAACCTGCCAGAGAGAAAAACACAGTTGGTCCGATGTGCACCAACATCCACAAATTTCAGTACTGTTAATTTTTCATCTTTAATGTGACAATCTAAAAGCACAGAGTTGAATACCTATGCAACATGTTCTCCAATTGTTTGAAAAATGTGTTCAAAATGTTCAGACAAAAGTCCTGTTTCAGACTTAATACAGGAATTTGCATGTTGTGCAGATTACTTTACAAATCATTATCTCAACATCAAGGCCCAAAGAAGCTTCAGGCTAACTTGTTTTTTTTATTTTATTTTATTTTTAAAAAGCAATGTCACAGGACTGAAATGAATGAAAGCATTGGCAGCCGACAACAACAACCAAATCTTTAAATCTTTAATTCCGAAGCACACAATATAAACCTTGATGGGCCACTTTAGTGTTAAATACGCTCAATATTTATGACACATGGGATGAAATGTGTTGCTTTTTCATTTTCTTTCTTTTGGATATGCATAGAGATGTAATTATAACATAGAGTAACCAATGAGTGTCCATCCATACACACCACACATGCTCATCATCACATCACCAATAGACTGCAAGCAAAACTAACAACAATCCAGTCATTTGGGCACCAAACTGCTTCACACAACAAGCAATTAGGCTTCACGCTTACACTCCCTTCTTGTTATATTAATACACCCTATTTTCCTATAAAAGAGTGGCTAAAATGAGTAATTAATATCAGGATTTATGAACCCCTCTCATTGCGTCTAATGAGATTTATGCAAATTCAGCTACTTTCAATATAATTTATAATTTGGTAGAAGACGGTGCAAATTAAGCATTCTACCTCATAGTCATCAATAACTTTTTCTCCCTACTCTGTCTGCTGTATATGGGTAGGCATACTTTCAAGTGACTCATAACAAATGGTCACTCAGGACTAATGGTATGTATGAAAGCCACTTATGGAACATTAACTCCAACTTTGGAAAACACTGTTGAACTATGGTCAGTCTACAGGGAATAATTGATTCTATACAGCCCAAACTGTCTAGTAAAATTTGCCTCTATGTATTTACTGTATACAATTACATCACTATCAAGATTAAATTTCACATGTAGATTATATTCAGTTTTGTTTCATGTTATGTTGTTTTCTTGTGTTCCATGTTCCTGTCTTGTCTTACTCGTTAGGTTTTTCTGTCCACCTGTTCTCGTCAGGCCAGTCCCTTGTGTCTACCAATCAGCTCCCTCAGTGTTAATCAGGTGTAGCTCACTGTCTCATCAGTTTGCTTGCATTTCTTTGCTTTGCATTTTTTCTAACGGCCGCCAGGGGCGCTCGAGCAGAAAACTAAAGCCTGGTTCACATGGCAAGATTTTAAAATTGTCGGCCGATCGGCAGGATTATCTGTGAAGATTATCGCTTGCGTCTCGGCGCGTCCTTATTATTGTCGGGAGGGGAAATTCGGGGCTAAAATCGGTCCAATTCTCCTGCCGTGTGAACTAGGCTTTAGAAATGTAGTAGGTGCGGCTTATAGTCCAGAAGTTACGGTACTTAATGCAAAAATATTCATAAAAAATGCTATAAAATCATAATTGCTCAACATAAATTGGCATTTTTTTTTTCAGGGAAAAGTTTAAATTAACTATTTTATAGAATAGCTGGTTAGTTTTTCATAAGTCGTGTGTTCCTTTAAATGACATTTTTACTTATTTGGCTGTTACTTAATTTGATATAATAATTTCCCTCTCATATTTAAGAAATTTCAGATTTCTCAGCAATAAAATAATAAATGGACTATTTTCAGAATGAAAAAAAAAAAACAGCAAATATTTTGACCTGTCGTCATTTGTAGCTTATTACTGACATACCGGACCGGCCTGGCCCACTTGAGATCAAATTTGGATGAAAAATCCCTTGAATGTAAATGAGCTTGACACCCCTGGCTTACGCCAATTATTTGGGAAAAGCTGAGGGTTCACCTGGCACTAAATCAGTAATTGTTTCCAAGAGGGAGGTTGATCAATAGAATTCATGTGCCATTAGCATGCACCTGTTCTGGGTCCCCAGGATTAAGAAAGAGAAGGGGCTGGCGGCCAAAGCCCTGTTCATTATGTCAGTGGCATCTCTAGACCTGTCATTCATCCGAGTGCTGATTCAGTAGGACAAGCACTGTCAAGACTCCAATTTCATGCCTCTTGTGAATTATAGTTGTGAATTTTATGTGCACAGTGGCCTGCGACGCATAAGGGGCAATGTTCAGTAGGCCACCTGCCAAAGCAGGGACAAACAAACAAGACACCTCCAGACCAGAGAGAGAGAGGATAGGAATTGAGATATTTACCTGATAATAAATATTTGATGAAAATTCAAAAAGGCAGAGCCATTGAGCCTCAGGGATCAAGCCGTAGAATCAGCAGTCTGATGAGTCAGTGGGGTGCCAGTCATGTTACCACGGTGTCCATCCACGGACAAAAAGAGCCTTCAAACGCATCAGCCATGCCAAGCTGAAGCTTCGCGAAAGCCACGCTGGCTCACATCAATCACCTGCGTCATAAATTCAAACGGGCAAACACTGACTTCAGCTCACTGGCAGTATGAGCTCATTCAGTGCAGCACATTTACCTATCTTATCGTTACTTTATGGATCGTCACATTTAACTCATTTGCTCCCAATAACGTGTAAATACGTTTTTTTTAATGTAGGTGTCCCAAAGACGTATTTATACGTTTTTTTTTTGTTGTTTGTTTTTTTTTTTTAATACTAGAGCATACAGAAGGTTTTGATGCAGCCTCTCAACTGCAAAGAACGGTTGCAGAAATGGTAGTTATTACACAAACGGCCAGCAGGTGGCAGCAGAGCAAAGGAGATCAACCAGGGCTATCTAGAAAAAAAAGCTAAATTACTTGCAATTTTAAATAGATTTGTGAAAACTGATTAAACTTAGCTCTATTCTAATGCTAATTGCTGCAAAATGGAAACAGATAGAAACATATTTTTTTTTCTTGATGAAAGAAGAGACTAATCTTTCTTTTGGTAGGTTCCATGCTTTTATAGCAATTGAACACAATATTCTGTGGGCCTTGCAAAATCAGTCAAAATCCAGTAAAACAGCCGGGAGCGAACGGGATTGCTTCTGTGAAAATGACTGGGAGTGAATGAGTTAAATAAATGAATTCTGTACTCTGTTGAATAGAAAGATGTATCTTCGATTTAGTAACCCAAGATTAGAAAATTGGGACTTAAGTCTCAAATTATATGACTCAAGATAATTGAGAATCACTTCATCAGTTTCTTCAGTGTCGAACATTGGTATCACTAATCCCAAAACTACTATAAAATGATTTCTACCTGTTACTGTTGTTAATGTTTTGGAGTCTATAAAGCAGCACTAGATACCATGCTACCTAACACTTTGAAGGTAATTTAGTTGTCAGATTCCATCACGGGATTCAAGTGACAATTCTGGCTCATCCTTTTAAGAGACCTCTTGGGGGTATCTGCACTTACTAAGACCTGTACCTCCAGTCAAAAACAAAATATATTATGCTTTTGTTGCTTTCATTGAAAACACAATGGAAATGAATTGAGAAGACGTTATTATCCCTTTCCTCTGCCTTTTGTGAAGTGTGCTATGTTAATGTTCGGGGAGTTTGGGTTCCTTCAGGGAGGCAATCTCGATGAGGACATAAACTTAGCAGATCTAACTCAAATTATTATAGTGGGGTGGACAGAAATGTGCTCGGACCTCAATTTCCATACAGAGAGATGTGTGTGTTCAGGGGCCATCTTTAATAGAAGAGAGAAGCTTGTATGCAGGCAGTCCATTTCTCTGTTTGATAAGGACGTCTATGGCGAGTAGTTTCCCTAGGGAGGTCAATTAGACAACTGGCAATAAAAAGGAGAGAAAGAAGAAGCCAACCGAGCGTGTTTGCAAGCCTTTATGTCAATAAAATAAAACTATCAACACAACTGCTGAGGTTGAAAACAAATTAGTCATTAGAAATGAAAGATATCATGATTTAAGTGAAATAGGGATTTCTGATGTTTTCTTTGATTTTTAACAATCTTTAAATTTTAGCTGCCTTAAAACAAATATTTACTTTGTTTTTCAAGGGTTGTTCTTATTTCCTCGTCCTTTTGTGTTGTGTGTGTTTGTGTGCCTACGACATCAATAAATGCGAAGGCAATGAGCTTTGAAGACAAATAGTGTCAGGAGTCTGGCTTTAAGTGACTCCTGTGTTTCA
The DNA here is from genome assembly GCF_051991245.1 of Festucalex cinctus. Classification (NCBI taxonomy): domain Eukaryota; kingdom Metazoa; phylum Chordata; class Actinopteri; order Syngnathiformes; family Syngnathidae; genus Festucalex; species Festucalex cinctus. The sequence goes on from NC_135424.1 coordinate 13,094,367, forward strand.
CAACACAAACCACTAGAGTCCTTGGGAGGCTGTGTATTAATCCAACAGATTTATGACTAAATCTGTCACGGATGGGAGGAGAATAGCCTCAACCTTTGCAATAGACATCCCTTAGAGAAATGCACACCCCTGGACTGAACTGTGCATGAGACCAGGCAAACAGTAGATTCAAAAAGTCCAGACGATTGATTGTACTGTAATTACAAACATTACAAGCAACATACATTTTTGTGGTTGTTGTTACTGTTGTTGTAATTGTCTGTATGTAATTGTCTGACGTGTGGGCCGCGTCCCAATACTTGCACTTCCGACTATGCGCCCCTCGGTTACGCGTTCCCGTCGACGGGTGTGAGTAGTAGTGTGTCTGTCTCAGTTGTCTGAAGCACTTCAGAGAGCTGAGACGCCCTGCGGGGTGTAAGTGTTGGAACGCGGCCAGAAGTGGTCGGAAATGGCGCTGATGTGTGGAAACCCGGAAGTCGGAACTTGTGGCATCTACCCCATTCTTGATAGAGTCAAACCAAATCGAATCGTTCCACTTTCAAATCAAATCGTTTCGTACCCCACATATCGAAAACCACATTAAATCATTTTTGGTGTAGAAATGCACACCCCTAGTTATTTGGATTGAGACTATTATATCACTTTGTCCAAATAGTTTGGAACCCCAGAAAATGGGAGGTATGCTGCATGAAATGGTTATAATTGTAAGTACATATTTAAGCCCGTTGTGGAGGTGTATTCAGATGAAACATTTTTTATTTTTATTTTTTTTGTGGGTCAGCATGTGTTTGTAGTACGTGCCTTGTTTGACTTCGTAGCTACCCAAGTGCATTAATAAATATATTTAAAAAAAAAAAAACAATAAAAAAAGAAAGAAACAGACAAATTAACAACAGGAAGCAACAATAACCAGAAACTTGAGGTGACTGTGAGGCAAAACCCAGCCAAAAATTTGGGGAAACTTTACAAGAAGATGATTAGGTTTGGAGTCAGTGCATCGAGTGCCTATGATTATCATGAGATTTGGCTACAAAGGTCACATTCTTCTAACCTTGCTCTAGCTGAATTCTCACAGTATTTGTGAGTTCATTTACCGAGTCCGCTGATTTTCACTGATCCGTATACTTTTTGCACGCACCAATCACAAACCGGTATTGTGTTTGGGGCCGACGCCGTGGGAAATAAACATGGACGAATGTACGCAGCAATTAATGCTGTTCTCGCAGAATTACTCACCGTTTCCTTGTTAAATGTTGAACAGCGAGAAGCGCTTTGTGCATTTTTGGCTGGTAAATGACAAAATGTTGAATTGTTGTGATTGTATTGTATCGCTGTTAATGTTTTATGTTATGTTTGTTGTGCTTCTGTAAAGCACTTTGTGACAGCTAAGGCTGTTTGAAAGCGCTATACAAACAAAAATGACTTGACATGACTTTTCTTTTTTTCCTACGACGAGAACAGACATTTTCACCCGTTGCCGTGATAGGTCGAAACAACTACTAAAAGTCCGATTACTATCTATTTTCTATACCACTTTCATTTAAGGGTCACGGGTGAGACTGCAGGTGACTTTGGACTTATTCATATTAAAATTATTAATATCATTCTCATTATCCATGTCATCCATTAAGGCATTATTGCATAAAAACTATGATTCCACAAGACCTTTGTAGTGAAGTTGTTGAGAAACATTTCATAGCACATTTTTTTTTAACAGCAAGGATTTATTTTTACAGAGCTGTAAGTAGAACTGGCGCTGCGAGATGAACTGAACGCTGTCCAGTCACAGTAATACCACCTAGTGTCAACCGCAATATATTTTATGTATTGCCGGATCCGACCAGACTTTGAAAGGATGACAAGGAGGTGGTCGATCAACAATCTCTTTAATGCACACAAAATGGGTCACTTTTGGCCGTAACCACCAACAACAAACTTAGCTGCCTGCTGCACAGCCTGTGTCTTCCTTGCTAGGCTTTCTCATTCAACCTCACACAGTCGGAATGTATAGAACTCTAAACATAGCACATAACTTCACACTCTCTACAGCATGGATGTCAAACATAAGGCCCGCGGGCCGGATCAGGCCCGCAATGTGGTTTAATCCGGCCCGCGAGATGATTTTGTAAAGTAAAAACAATAATAATAATAATTTGTAATGTCGGACTACAGTCGGCCACAGTCAAAATATATAGAATTTGTAACTTCACAAGCAGTCCTCAGATGAGCAATGCAACTTGTACGGGGGAATCGTCCTGATGTCATGATGTTACACACAACTTAAAGTTACGGTTTGTTTAATTATTATTATTATTATTTTTCTTAATCATAGACCAAGAAACATGTTAAATACGACACAAATTCAATTACTGGTAACACAAATAGATATGACAAGGATTAGCGTCCTTATAACGTCATTAACTGCGTCACGCAATACTTTCTGGGAACAATATATATATATATATATATATATATATATGCAAAACAGGTAGATTTAACACATCCAGGACTCAGTGTTCCCGGGTTCCATTTGCATTTTTATTTATTTTTTTAGAACAATATGATGACAGTTGAGCTCCGTTAATTTAGGGCTGGCACACAAATAGAGAAAATCAGCGTATTAGTGACGGCAATCGTTTTTAAGTTATATACCGTTATTTTACCGATGCGGCCCACTTTGTAATATATTTTCCTTCATGCGGCCCCTGTGCTAACATGAGTTTGACACCCCTGCTCTACAGTGTTATTTAACTTTCAAATTTATGCAGGATTGAACCCCCCTAGTGGGCCAATTTTGGCTCACAGTCTATACGTTTGACCCTGCTATAAAATAATCTCCATCTACCCTGATTTAGACCAGGGGTCTGCAACCTGCGGCTCTGGAGCTTCATATGGCTCTTTTGTCCCTTTCCTGTGGATCTCTAAAATAAATAGTAGAAATTAATAATTTTTTTACATATTTTTTAAATATTAGATACAATTATTCAAATGAATTAATGCTTTAGATAAAAATGAATAATTAAATATTTAAAAAAAATGTCAGACCAAATTTTGTACTTGTCAGAATTTCTTTTTTTAATTACCTAAAAATGACTATAAGATGTCCAAAAAGGAAGAGGAAAAGCAGAAAAATACCGTAAAATGTCAAATTGCAAAAAAATTCAGAGAATCCAATTAATTAAAAAAAAAAAAAAAAAAAAAAAGGCAGAAAAGAAAATCAAAAAGTAACCTAAAATGTCCAAAAACAAAAGAAAGGCAGAAAATTACCATGAAATATTTTTGGAATTGCCAAAAAGTCAGAAAAATGTATTAATAACAATACTGGAATAAAAAAAGAAAGAAAGAAAGAAAACATTCAAAAAATGGTGCAACAACAAAAGAAGAAAGTCTGAAAATTACCATAAAATGTCCACAAAATAGCCCAGAAAGGAAGACGAGAAGCAGAAAATGACCATATGTGCATAACATTGCCAAAAAAGTCAGAAATTTTACAGAAAGGCAGAAAAATCTAAAAATGTATGATTTATGAAAAATAACCAAAAAAATCCAAAGCGAAAAACAAAAGGTAGAAAAAAATTGAATGTAAAGGTATTAGTTGCGCCATAATTTTGTGTTATGCTGCAGCTCTAATTAGCTCTTGGGCCCTCAGTACATTAAGCTAACACTAACACGCTATTTCCTTCATAACAATCTTTAAATGTTTTTTTTTTAAAACAGATTTTTTGTTATTTATAATGGTGAGTAATCTACTACTGTAGGTACGAATTGCGATTATTTTAACCCAGTAAAAGAACAGCTGATTCTGATTTGAATCACTTTGTCACTGTTCATCCAGCAGGACTGATCCATGTCAGTCTTGAACATAGGAAGAATGATCTGCTCTCAGTTGGCTTTCGAATTCAAATAGTGCGATGATGAAAACAGTGAGTGACAAGGCTGTGACTAACCACTCACTTTCGAAGTCAAGTCGGACAGTGAGGGACATTAGCGGACAGTCATCTCAAGCGTTGCTGAAGAGAGACAGACCTGCCACTGCAAATTCACATGCAGCACTGGTCGCTCGCAAATCGCACAAGAAAGATGCCCCTCGTTTCGAGATTAGTATTCCCTTTCACTCTCTCTCTCTCTCTTGTTTTTCTCATCCTCTCATCAGCCTTCGTTCTGCTTGTTGAGGCCAGACAGACGGACGCAGGCGGCTCTGATTTGACTGGACAGGTGGGTATATAGTTCTGAAGGTCCAAGAGTGACAGCCAAACCAGTTTGCTCAGTCACTGTCAGGCGACATCCACCCAAAAGCACACCACTTCAACCAATGTCCATCAACGCTGACACTTTGTGATGCCTGCCCAGTCCTATAAATCTTGTGTTCTGCTCTCAACATTCAACTCTGCTGCTCAGTTTATAATGATGGCCTTATTTTGTTATTTGCTTTTCTTTTTTGCGCCACGCACATTCCGACTCTTATATTGGCCCTCGAGTGACCTCACTCGAGTTGACTATTACCACAGACTGAGCTAAATCATGGTCAGGTAATGGAACATGTCACCTTCAGTGTGAGGACACACACAAACACAATCACACTGAAACAAAAAAGGTGCTTTATGCCTTTTCTCTTCTGTTTACATATCTATCATTTGGTCTGTGTGTGGATGACATGTGGCTGAAGATACAAGTAAGAGGGTGTAACTGCTGAACATTAAAAAGTTGGACATACGTAATGTTACTACCAAGGACTCAACAGGGTCATAAACCTAAACACAGTTTGAGGTTGCTTAAGGTTTTAGTGTCGAAGTTTCAATTCTCTGATGGTTTAAAGTTAGTGTTCAGTGATGGGCCTCTCATGTAACCTTGCTCTCGCAAGATGAAGTCTCGCGGTATTTGTGAGTTCACAAACTCCGGAGAATACATCTTGTACCGCTCCCGCAGATAACCGCCGTTATCACAGGCACCAATCACACAATGACATTGTGTTTGGGGGTGGGATATGCAGCTGTGACGAAACCAGGAAGCCAGCCCCGACGCAGGACCTAACAGACAAACCTAACATGCACGAATGGACGCTCCAATTAATTCTGTTCCCACAGAATTACTCACCGTTTCCTTGTTGAATGTTGAACAGCGAGAGGCGCTTCGTGCATTTTTAACTGCTAAGATGTTCGTGCTTTTTCCCGCTTCGACAAGAACGAACACGAAATTTTCACCCGTGATTGGTTAAAACAAACGTGTAGAACATGGATGTCAAACATAAGGCCCGCGGGCCGGATCAGGCCCGCAATGTGGTTTAATCCGGCCCGCGAGATGATTTTGTAAAGTAAAAAAAATAATAATAATAATTTGTAATGTCGGACTACAGTCGGCCACAGTCAAAATATATAGAATTTGTAACTTCACAAGCAGTCCTCAGATGAGCAATGCAACTTGTACGGGGGAATCGTCCTGATGTCATGATGTTACACACAACTTAAAGTTACGGTTTGTTTAATTATTATTATTATTATTTTTCTTAATCATAGACCAAGAAACATGTTAAATACGACACAAATTCAATTACTGGTAACACAAATAGATATGACAAGGATTAGCGTCCTTATAACGTCATTAACTGCGTCACGCAATACTTTCTGGGAACAATATATATATATATATATATATGCAAAACAGGTAGATTTAACACATCCAGGACTCAGTGTTGCCGGGTTCCATTTGCATTTTTATTATTTTTTTTAGAACAATATGATGACAGTTGAGCTCCGTTAATTTAGGGCTGGCACACAAATAGAGAAAATCAGCGTATTAGTGACGGCAATCGTTTTTAAGTTATATACCGTTATTTTACCGATGCGGCCCCCTTTGTAATATATTTTCCTTCATGCGGCCCCTGTGCTAACATGAGTTTGACACCCCTGGTGTAGAATGTCGCATCGTCCAATCAGCTTGAACTATTGTAGAGAATGTTCCGCCTTTTCCCAACAAAATTACTGTAGAGAGATTATTGCCAGGTTACCTCCCATGTTTTATCTCTTCCACCGCGCACTCCAATGGAAGCAAAACAGACCTCAGGATGGGTCCTCCACTAACACACTAATAGCTGTCAGTTGAGGGATCATTTGAATAAGGTAATTCCTTGCATCTATCAATTTTAATTATCCTCTTCGGAGCAAACTGGAGCCTATGCCAGCCAAATTTCAGGGGAAGACGGCGGGATACACCGTTGGACCGGTTGACTGTTTTTTTTCTTGAATGGAATGTGGTAGGAAACTGTAGAAACCGGATTACCCAGATAACACCCACATTCTGAGCACAAAATTGACTTTCCTCTGAAAACAATATGGCAGCACAGTGAGCAAGCAGTTAACACATTCTCTCACAGTTCTGAGGTTGGGTATTTGAATCAGTTCGAGATTTACGATGTAGAGTTTGAATATTCTCCCCATAGTGATGTGGGTTTCCTCCAGATGCTCCCACATTCCAAAAACATGGATGTTAAGGCCTCCTCACACAAATGTGATTGAACATGAGCACCTTACCAGCGGCACCAAGCAGACTAGCATCTTTTACACAACAGCCGGTAGTTGACGTTTGTACATTTTGGTCGACTGTGGGACTCAAACCCGTGTGCTCCGACTCTAAAACCCAATTGTGAGTCCTTAAAAACTGAGCTACTGCTGCTCACACTGCTCTAATGTGACAGCAATTTACCGGATTAATAAAAATGTTTTGTTCTGCAAAATTCGAATCAGTAAAACTAATTGCCAGTGGTTGGCTACTCATGAAACTAACCCTGCACACTGTAAAAGTTCAATGGCATTTGGTCATGTTGCTTGATGTTTGTCAGTCCTTAGAATGGAGAAGCACAAGACCAAAATAAATTTGAGAGATAACAGTAATACAAAAGTGGACATTTATGATGTGCGTGTTTGTGTCAGAATACAGTACATTTGTCTACTACATGGCTGTCCTATTGAAGTATTTTTTCATCCTGTAAGACACCAGACTTGTTTTATAGATTATAAATGGACTCATTAGCTGCAGTGCTCATTAGCTGCAGGCCCTAATTAGCCAAAATTGATATTGTTGCCTGACAAAGACAATGGCACTGGCAAATTGGCAATTGACCCGGTGGTCAATCTGTAAAAGGGAGACGGTGACAGCAGAACACGTAGAAGATGAGAAGAAACAGTAACAACCTCCGTCCCATGCTACCTTCAAAACAAACTTCTGTCAGCAAAATGTTTAAACATGTTAAAGAGCTGACAAAACCACCTTCATAAGACCTAAAAATTATTTTGCACATACATACAGTTGTTTGCGTAAGAGAGACTGAAGAGTTACTTCTTCCTTGAAGAAAAACTTGATATAATACTGTATTTACCTAAACTACAGTATGCTAACAATACAACCCAAATACCTACTTTAAAATACTATTTCAATGTCTTGATTCACTGGTTAGTTTTAAAAAGCGGCAAAAGATGGTCTAGATACGAGTGTTGCCAGCTTGGGGTGTCAGCCTTTGTTGAAGACAAGAGGACTAAGCAAATGGATTACTGGAAACCTGTCCTGTGGTCTGTTGAGACCAAGATAAATTAATATGGTTGAGAGGGTGACAAACGGCGGCAACCAGGTGAGGAGTACAACAACAAGTGTGTCAAGCCAACAAACTTCAATTTACTAGGTTTCAGTTCTTTTTCAATGTATATCATCTAAAAGAAACTAGGGATGTCACGATAAGGGCAATAGCGTGATATCGTGATATTAAAACTGCCACAATATCGTCGTCGTCATGTTTACAATATTTAAAAGGAAAACATCTGTTAAAAAAAAGTCAGGTTGATTTCCATTTGTGCAGTTCTAGCACCCTCTAGTGGCTAGTTTATTCGTGCATTTAATTTTCATTAGGGATGTTTTGGCCTTCTATGTTTAAAATCTATGCTAATTGTCAGATGAAGGGGAACCTACTTTGCTTGTGAAGCGATCAGTGTGTGCTTGCATTACCAAGTAAGTGCCTCAATATTGTTATTAGAGATTGTAGGTGGTTTATATGCATTGCTGTTATGCACAACAGCACAATATTGTGCTTTTTTTTAGGTATGAGCTCTCTTTTTTCTCTCTTTTTTACAATATTGTGATCTTTTTTTAAATATCGCCAAAGCCCCCACAATATCGTGATAATTATCATATCGTGACCTTCATATCGTGATAACATCGTATCGTGATGTTTGGATATCGTTACATCCCTAAGAGCAACCTCAGTCTCCTGCCCATTCTATTTAACCTCTAAATATTAATAATCTCCTCCAGACCAAAAATTCAAAAGTTTTTGTTCCGTTCATTGCAATATAGTTGCACTTGAGTCCTGGAACTGCTGACATGCATCCATGGGGGACAAAAGATGAACTGGAGTACATCAGTCACACCAACATGTATGCAACTAACAAACATACACACATTCCCTAAACTCACACCTATAGCTAGCCTGCAGCGGAGCAAAAAGGGGTGGTTGTTGATGTGAAACATCAATTTCCAGGTTAGCTGCTCAGTGTGGCTCAGGCTGGTATCAGCTGTGACCCAGCTGGGCCAGATAAGCAGCTGCAAAAAGCTGATCTGCCATCCAGCAATGCACCTCTTTGTAATGGAGAACGTGGTAATGCCTGCACACACATCAACACGCACGCACACTCGTACAAACAGAAAACTTGAAAGAATTAATTTTAATAAATAATGTGCTGTTTGAAATGTGTCCAAACAGTACATCCACCGTACAAATGACCGCTGTGGGAGGAGTGGGCTAATAAATTCATCTGATCTAAGACATTAAACGCGACAACACACTTTTGAATTCAACTAATGTACCTTGAGCACAAAACAGTGATTTTGACATTCTGAAAACTATTTAACAATCGAACATAAACTTTATTCATTCATTTGCCACTGATGTTGACAACTGTTGTTTTCTGTGCATTATTGATCATAATAATCTGGCAATGAAGCTTCGCTTTGTGCCGCTGGTGTCCTTGCTCACAGCTGATATGAATCTATAACGGCTAGCGGCGATCGAGGTTAGCTTTAATTCTGCTAGTTTAAGAATGCCGCATCTGTGGTATATTGTCAAAAAATTAATTATCTACAAACTACAGTATATTTGCTCATTCTCAACCTGTGGACAACATGACTCATGATAACTTTTTTTTTGTTTTAAATATCCGTACCAATCGGTAGAAATGTTATCGGCATTAATCAGGTAGCCTTCAGTAATGTCCATAAAAAATAGAGACAATCTTTAACAGTTGGCAGCTGAGCTGATCTGAGAAATGTGCCAAAGTAAGAGAAAAATTGTACTATTGCTTCTTGTAATCTCAACATAGAGGTTGGAGAATATTTAGTATTACTAACAGTAATAGCTGCCCTGCATTTTTTTGGGTGGCAACTGACAAATCGCTGGTAACATGGTCAAAAATTATTTGCAATAAACTACAGCAAGTCATACTTTGCACGACTACCGACTGCTTCTAAAAAGGCACATGTTGCCTCTAAAATTTGAGTATTTTGAGTATTTGAGTATTTTTTTTTTTTAATATATATATATATATATATATATATATATATATATATATATATATATATATATATATATATATATATATATATATATATATATATATTCAAAAATGTGAATCTTTTTTTAAAAAAAAATCTCAAAACTAACTGGTTGCAAAAAAAAATATATATATATATATATATATATTTTTTTTTTTTTTTTTTACTGCCATTCTTCTATTTCAAACATCAAGCTCATTTACAAAATGTAAAAAAAAAATAAAATAAAAATAAAAAAAAAATTCCGGTAAGGGTCACTCTGCTCCTAGTATTATTATTATTATTATTAGGTTTATATATATATATATATATATATATATATATATATATATATATATATATCCATCCATCCATCCATTTTCTTGACCGCTTATTCCTCACAAGGGTCGCGGGATATATATATATATATATATATATATATATATATATATATATATATATATATATATATATATATATATATATACCTAATAATAATAATAATAATAATAATAATAATAATAATAATAAAGTCAGTCTGGAAACCAGTGTTTACCAATCAACACCCTCCAGCCACTCATGACCACTCGTGTGCCGATAATGGTAATAAAGCGAGTGCTTGTCATGTTTTGGTTCCGTGTGGTTACGTTTTGTTTGGTTTTCGGTGTTTGTAGTGTTTTGTCCGGAGTTCTCCCCTTGTCTCGCCATGGTTAACCTCGTCCACCTGCGTGTGCCTTCCCTTCCCAGTATGTGGGACCAATCAGTGCCCTCAGCCTATTGTGTTTCCCAGGTGTGGCTTGTTAGTGTCTCGTTAGTGTTGGTGTATTTAGTCAGCGGTGTTTGTTCACGTGGTGTGGGAGCATTGTCTTGTCCTGTTTGCAGTCCAGTCCAGTCCAGTCCAGTCCAGTCCAGTCCAGTCCAGTCCAGTCCAGTCCAGTCCAGTCCAGTCCAAGCCAGGTCTGCCCACGTCCAAGTCAGGTCTCCCCACGTCCAGGCCAAGTCGCCCCACGTTCAGTCCAGTCATGGAGACCAGTCGGCTCACGTCCCGCCCCATCATGGCTACCTGCTTCCCCTTGCCCGATCTGGTCTGGGCGACCAGTTCGCTCACATCCCATCCAGTCTGTCCCCACATTGCCCTTCCTGTCTGTCTCCCTGCCTGGTTCCAATTGGGTCCATTTCCCCTCACCCACTCGCACCACCCATCGTGACAGTGCTGTAACAGACCTGCTAAGCAACGTGCCTATGGAAAGCCAACCCAAAATTCAATTTTAAGCACAACGGCTCAATCATGTTATCCTAAGACAAGACCGCGACAACATCAAGGCACTTTTCATACCGCAATATCTTGATACGGTGACTAACATGACATCCCTATTAGTGTCTAAAACTGAAAACATGATCTCCCATTTAATTTAGACCTTAAATTCATTTTGACCCAAGCAGATGTAAGCCGTGAGTAGAAATGTGTGAGAGCCTGATCCCTCGTGGTCAGATGTGACCACCACCAGTGTCACGTTGATGCGAGTCAGCTCAGTGATGGGCTCATTGGCAACACTGCTCACCCTGTTATAGCACCGCCTTCCCTCAGACGATTTCAATTAACTTTTAACACCCACAAAACTATTACACACACAGCCAGCGGCATTTCAACTTGCTTCTGCAGTCAAAGTAACAAACGGTGTGGTCATTACACAGGAAAATGTGAAACCACAAAAGAAGCAATGCGTGTTTCCATTTGAGAGCAGGGGTAGAGATCACTACGGTGCATCTTACACCATTCACATTAAATATTCCACAGCACATTACAAACAATACCAAATGGTGAAAATTTTTAAAGGCAGACCTGCTGTACTTTTAAATACAAACACTTTGGAATGCATGTGATAAATAGCAAACTGATTATGACAACCAGTCGAAAAGGAGGAGGAGAGTCATGGCTGGTCACGGTCTTTTTTGTTTGCCCTATAATTCAAACCTGAAGTGACACATGGGAGGCAGGTAAGCTCTGCTGAAGTATCCAGTGCAAAAACCCGACCATCGGATATTTATTACAGCCGTAACCGATTCTTTCTAATATTGCATACAAAATTGCTTACTGAAGCACAAAGTAACTATTTGCAGTTTTGATCAATTTCTACACAGAAAATGTTTTTAATTCAGAAAGACCAAGATGTATGGTAGTTAATAATAATAATAATAATAATAATAATGATGATAATAATAATAATAATAAAAATAATAATAATAATAATAATAATAATAATTTGACAGATTAGTAGTCTGACAAAAATGACATTTTAAATATGGACAAAAAATATACTTAGGTGCAAAGTAAATGCTCTTAGTCTTGAATATATTTCATTTTTCATATTACATTTCTCAATGCACGGAACAATAAGTGCAAGACCACATTGTGTGCATTTTTTTTTCCCTCACAAAAGTAAACTCAATAAAAAAATTTATATTTCTGAAATAGGCCTACTATGTATTTCTTGCTTGTTGTTCCAAAATTACTTGGCCTACTCACATGGTGCAAGCATAAATAAGCATGTCGGCCAGCTAATAATAATAATAATAATAATAATAATTTTGAAAACCCCAAAATTCAACAAAAACGACGAATAACCCTCAAATATAAATTTCCCAAAAATTGGGGGTTTGCTGTCCCCCGAGACAACAAACAAAGAAAACAACTTTAAAAAAAAAAAAAAAAAAAAAAAAAAAAAAAAAAAGTCAGTGAATGATGCCGGACCGCCAGGTTCCACTGTAGTAGAGTAAACATACTGTATATATAATCCCCCCCACAAAAATACTTTTTTTTTATTTTTTATTTTTTTTATTTTAAATAATAAAGGGTCCATTCAGAGTGTGGTCAACAAGGGTATTCAGGGGCCCATCCCTGTTCTAGTGTGTAAATATTTTGTATCCGAAGAAGTAGTCCTAATGTAAATATTTTCCCAAGGCGCCAACCAATTTACTCTTGCAGAGTGGCCTTCTAACAGATTTGATTCTGTTGCAATTTCAGGTGACCACAGTCCTTGTTCTGACGCATTCCTTTCTATTGATCGCCTGCTATTTGAGGCAAGTGGCCACACCACAGTGATTGAAATAAAAGTTTCCTTCATCACTGTCATATGTGGTTTCTTTCTGGGGATCTGATGAGTCTCGCGAAGAACTGATGATAGTTTAAAATTAGGCTAAATAATTCGCAACTTTACACATGAGTTATTTGCTGTATTGGTCTGCTGGACATGTTAAGTCCGAAAAATGTAGAAGTGGTCCTAAACTGCTCCATGAAAATTGCCCTGAGATAACTTGTATTGTGACTTCAATGGAATATGGAGAATGCTGAGCCTCGAGATGTTTCATTATGACACTAACGAATCACGTGCGGGGAGAATCTTGCGCACCCTTATGATGGATGATGTGTTTGCAGAAGCCGCTGAGCTATGCGCCCCATTATTCCTGGGAAAGAAATGGATGAGCAAGGTATGGGGTAGAGATAAGAGATGATTGACTAAACCAAAACAGAGGTCCCTCATCAGTGGCAGTCAGCTGACATTTTAGCGCAGCTATTGTGGGACAGCCAAATGACAGTCGAGCGCTGCATCAGGAAGTAAGAAGATGTGTGAATCCTTTTAAGTGAGGTAGGCAAGAAAAAGTAGCAGTCATTAAGAATATCTCCCGGATATGTTGGGACTCAATCTCCTGCAGAGATCAGGTAGTTCAACCCTCCACAGGGATGGATACTTGCCTTCTGCAGCTGATAGATAGGATTTGTAAAGGTAAGAAACATGCAGACAGAGACGCAGCTGCTGTGATTCTCATAGCTCATCCACCAACTCCAACTCACAAACGGTGACAGATAGAGCAGAAGCTGGCAGAAATACTGAGGACACACACATCTCATGCCAATTTGACTAAATGAGAGCTGAATGTGGGAGCGTAAACAGACTTCTGCACTGGCCTGCGTAACCAATATCTAGAGCATGTACTCGGCAAGAATAGATGGCCCTGGATGCCGGCCAGAATCCCAGAAAAAGTGAATCCGCTCAAAAAGTAGCTTTTGCCTTCTTCTCCTGACTCCTCCTCTTTACCTTGATTACCCTTTTAGTTTATCACAGCTCATTCTGTTTGATCTCTGGTTTTATATGCAGTTCAGCTTTAGATTACCTGATCTGTGGAAGCAGACAGGCGGAAAAGTCTTGGGTAAAGTCTGTCTTCTATAAAGCATCATTTCACATTCACGCTGATTTTGATAAGACAACACTCAAAATCTGGAACAACAGAGACCACAGGCATCTTGTAATAATATTGTGGTGGCTACTACAAACACTCAGCACTTGCTTGCTTTATATTCATCCTTTGAAAAAAGATCGCTTCAGAGATCAACTAACATACAGTGCTTATTAGGGGTGTGCCAAAAAATCGATTCATAAAAGAATCGAGATTCTCATTTATTAATCAAATCGAATCGATATTAATATCCAAAAATCGATTTTATTTAAATTAGAAATGAAGAAGAAGGGGAAAAGGCAGTCGTTGCCCACATGCTGTTTTTGTGGAAAAAGGCACTGACAATACAAAAATAATAAATGTTTAAATAAAAACAAAAAAAAGAAAAAAAGACGCTTTAATTTCTCTATTTGTCATTTTGTCTTGCAAAGCAGACTGGAGTAGATCATGACAATGTTGTGCATATCTGTAAATTGAAGCAGAAATCATTTGTCAATCAAATAATTTTGAATCGAAAATCGTTTGAATCGAGAATCGAAAATCGATTCTGAATCGAATCGTAGACCCAAAAATCGTAATTGAATCGAAACGTGAGACAGTCAAAGATTCACAGCCCTCGTGCTTATAACTAATAATAATGAACAATATTAACCAACCATGCTTTCACTGCAGTCACCAATGTAGCAAAAAGCAAAAAATACAAATTTTAAGCAGGATAAATTTCTTCAAACACATGACCGCTACTGAGAGTCCACTAAGTAAATACTTTATTACATTTTTGTAGCTCCCAGGAAACTAATGAGAATGAATCAACATGAGCCAAGTAAAATATCATCAACCAGGGCTGTAGTACTAATATCCATATTTTTTTTGTTTGTTTGTTTGTTATTTGGGTTGTTTTTTTTTGTCTCGACCTTGACTCGGACTCATTGGCATTTGGCTTGGTCTTGCCTCGGACTCGACCAATAGAATCGCAGAATATTTTTATCACGCTTTCTTACTAGAGCGAAGAGATTAGTGACCAGTCAAATGAAGTAAAATAAATAAATAAAATAAAATCAATAAAAAAATAAATAAAAAAAACTTGCACAGACAATTGACCAGAAAACAACCTGATCATCACACAAAATGGTTCAACTACTTTGCATTACCTCCCTATACAAGAAAGTGGTTTTATTCTCTCCTAATTGAAACAGATCGGAGATATGGCGTAAATTAATATAAGAGACTTTTGATAAGGGCTGTTAATTGTTTCAATTATTTGTCTTGGTAAGCATAATGGATTTTGTGGGGAGTTCACCTAACCGCATATTACTTCTGTTATTCAAATACACCAGTGTTAATCTTTTCTTGTCAAATATCCTAAGTAGTCTCACTAATCAATAAACACCTCCTGATAATTATGCAGACATGGCTGTATATATAGTGAATATGGAGTGTATCCAATTTATGATTTATTTAGTATTTTTGGCATACTAAATAAATAAATTTGGCTTACTTCAACAAAACCATTTAAGTGTCAGGTAAAGTTTAGGACAAAGAAAATGGTAAACATTCTAACGAGCATTCAGCTACTAACAACAGGAGATTGCTCTACTGATTTGTTTAAAGTGCAGAATGCTGCACAATCAATATATATTGAAGGAGAAAGCTGAGGAGGAGCGTTGGAGAGTGTTGACAAGCCATAGTTAAAAAGTTGCGTAGCTGACAGCAGGGAATTGGCTGCAGCAAGAATAGACACACATTATAAACATGTTCCTTCCTTGGGGCTACTTGCACCTCCTTAATCATTCTTGAATTAGGTAATTACATTTGCAGGCATTTACAGTGACAGTAGGAGCTTTTGAAGGAGCAGAGTGAGCGTATGGGATGAAAATGAAACATATTTTCGGATTACAATTTTTGCTGGTGTCATGCATCTTGAAACAGAAAAAAAATATCATCTTGTCATGAATAAGCCGAAATTCTCTCTCTCTTCTGTGCTATTTCCGCTTAACGATTTAAAAAGTGAATTTCCTATTCTCAATAAATTGTGATTCAATAAATCAAAACTTTCCAATTGAATCTCATGAACTTTATCTTCATTAGGAATTCAACAATAGATGCTGACCTACCAATCCATTATTGGATTGAAGTATCTTATTTCAAACAAATATAGTCTTCTCCCTGAAAGTTGCTGCAATTACCGTGCTCAAAAGACAGCTTAATCTGCAGGATCAGGGGGAAGAAATGAGAGCATTTAATCAAAGTGTTCCTCACGTCTAATTACGGAATACAAACTCATGACACATCGCGACGCTATCAATCTGCCACTGTATACCAGTGAATGATCACACTGCCTACACTTGATAAAATTTACACAGATTTGGTTGTTCTTGGTGTTACTGACATCCAATTGCTCTTTACAAATTCACAGTAAAACCCATTGAACAAAAGTGCCGAAAGATCACAGGAGTGTAATTACACAAAAGTAAACCAGGACAACTATTCTGCAGATGACACTCGCTATGGCTCTTGTGAAGGGATCAATAATTAGCAATGCATATATTTAATTTAAAAATAAAAACAACAACCTGCGATTAGCCAACAAAAACCCGTACGGATTTGACCAATGACAAGAGTCAGCCCTTCTCGAAGTGTCACCCAAGGTGACATTTTCTTATAGGCCACACAGACAACATGGGTGACAAATTATGACCTGCAGTGCACTAATTTGAAAGAAATTATCAGCATGGAAATTGAACTTTGTTGTTAACAATGCACATAAACCTTATGTTGTTACATCGCCAATGAGAATGAGTCAAACAAACTGCAGAGTAACTGGAGCGGCTGTGGAAATCTGATCATTGTTCTCTTGTCAGGCCGTTTCTCTTCCAAGCAGTCAGACATGTACTGAACACTTTTAAGGTGTTTCAAGTTATGTAAAATAATGACCAGGCAGGTAGGTGCAATGTGACTATTAATCAAACCACCCCCATTGAAACTTGACATTTTTTATTTTTGCACAATCTCCCACTCAGCTGAGAAATAGAAACGTTTTTAATGTGCTACAACTGTTTAAAAAAACAAAAAAAAACACTTACTGTTTATTTTACAGATTTTTTTTCTGTATTTTTAAAATATTTAATTTACAAAAATAGCCTGCAATTTTACATATTAAATGCAAAATAACATGAAATCACTATAACTGAAAAAAAAAAAATATATTTCTGTTCTTTACAAATTAAAAAAAAAAAAAAAACATTAAAAATATACATTTATTGTTCAAATAAGTTCACAAATTAATCTTAGTTTCACAAATATGTGTCTGTTATTTAAGGGATTAAACTGCATAATGCAACTTTAAAACTAAAAAAAAAAAAAAAAAAAAGGCATAATTTAAAATTTTTAATTTTATGACAAATTCTTTGGTAATTGACTATATATTTTTTTAATTGAAAATAACTACAATTACAATAATGTCCTAGAAGGTAACATTCATTGACTTTGTATTAACATTTATTTTGAAAGGACATCTAAAGAGCAAAGAATTGGACTTGCAGCACTACCAACTAAGTATACATTTCATTTTAGTGATCTCAACTTCCTAAAAACAACGGCGGCGTGGCTCAGTGGTAGAGTGGTCATCTAAATGTTTCTAATTAAGCATTTTTTAAATTAAAATAATGCAAATTTTGTTAAAATTACAACTACAAATTGTATTTTAATTATGGGGAAAAAAAATTGTTTTTATGATAAGTAATTTTTTGTTATTTCACTGTATTTTTTGGATGATGCTGATGCCTCAGATGCTGTTTTATTTTTAACATTTTTTTCTTACAGTATACCTTTTCAAATCAAGAGCGAGAACAATGTCAACATCGAAACAGCTACCAGACCACTGTATAAGTTGCTTGATAGTGACTTATCTAGAGTTCTGACTGTGAGGAAGTGTACGGGTTGGACATATTACACCCTCCGGGCATTTGCTTGTGTGCTTGTGCATGGCTTCACGTGTTTATGTATTGGTGGGCCTCCTGGACGAGGACATCTGCTGAGCTAATAAACAATAATCTTGACAAACAGTCACTGTCCAATCTCTCGGCCCACCCTCATCATCACACCGCTGAAGAATCTATCACAGGCTGGGCCAGGGACATGACTGACAGAGCTTTGGACCACTGGAATGTACTGTGCTGGAGCACAGCCCAGCTGCTAGAGGACACAATGATTCATGGTCAGAGGGCAACCCAGACGGAGCGGTTCGGGAAATAAGCAGCACCCAACAACACAGCCCGACCCTTTATTGATACACAAGCTGGAAAAAATGATGGCCCTCTGCCAAAACCTGACATTGCTTTAGGGTTATTATGATGATGATGTACTGTTGCCTCACGCAGCAACTATGCCCTTCCCTGGCTACAAAAGTGAACAGACAACTAAGATGATGATGATAAACATGATGAGAGCAAAGGTGTACAGAGTGGTTGCAATAATAATGAAGACGTGGTTGTTATTTCTTACACTCAAAAAGTCCTTCAAGTAGACTCCAATGCTTTGATAAGCAAGCCCACTGTTTTAAAGAGTGTAGTAATGTGACAAAAAAGAAAAACTTGCCCTTGAGATCAATCTAATATAAAAGACTTCCTGGCCTTTGACACATCAGCAGATGATGAGAGTCCCGACATCACCAAATTGCTCTGTCAATCACCACAACCAGAGGAACGACATCAAATAATGTGAGAAGGAATAGAAAAGTATCACGGAGGAATCTCAGATGCGTGTGATTGTTTACCCGAATAGCTACGGCACAATACATTCGGTATAAAAATATAAAAATACTGTATTAAGATCATCACCAATATCCATATCATTGTCTGAAAAATCTGACTACCCAGGATTATGGCAGTAAAAATTGAAATCTATTTCTGCCCTCAGTCACATAAAAACCTACACAGAAAATCATCCGGGTAGAAGACAGCCACTGCGATCACTGTCACTTCTTATTTTGCCGGCCCTTTGCTTGTTTTCTTACTCACTTTATGTTCACAATACTCGGAGGAGAGATGACAAAGATTGCTTTACTGTACTTTCTTCAAACATTGTACAGTTTCACATGATATAGAGCATAGTGACAGCGCACACAGACTCACCAACAGGCATATCTTCATAGATGAGAAGGTACGTTGAGAAGAAGTAGTTCAGGAAACGTGGCGGCTGGTTCGATCCTGCGAGGCAGAGGAAAGCAAACAACATTTCCATTATAGCCTGAAACCTTGTGATGGAAGCTTTGTTTTCTTTAACATTATATCTCACTGTTTATCAAGTATTAGCTAATGCTAATTAACTAATGTTAAGTATTAGGTAGCCCCTTCAGACACAATTTTTTTCTGCTGGGTAAAATCGATTTATTTTTGCTGATTTTGACACTTTACCCACATAAGAACAACATGGAAATGTTTTTGGGGGTTATATCCTGTTTTTAGTTGTTATAGTGAACACTAGGATAATATGGCTATAACGTGTTACGTGCAACATTTTTAGTATGAACATGCTGCAAATCAACAAGCAATAGTGATTGGTTATGTAAGATCCAATCATGAACCAGAAGTGTTGAAGGTTAATGTTAGCAGCAAAAACAAGCGCTTATGTGCATGTCCATAAACGCCAAAACACCACATCATTCATCAAGACTGAGTCTGCCATGTCATCGTTGTGATGAGAGAATTTGAGCATATTTGCGACCAGAAAATTAAATAAGTTTGTTTTTATTGCATTGCTTTACTTTTACTTTGTATAAAATCCTAAAAAATGTTCTAATTTAAAACGTCAAATTGTGAAACATAATGTCCATTATGCTTCTTTTATGCTACATAAGTAATTGATCAAACTAATTGTTTTGTTTGTTTTGCTTCTGTCCTTGTGCCTTAATAAAGTTAAAGACTAACTTCCTCAAGAGCCTCTGTTCTGCCTGTTCTCGACGTTTCCTTCCTCCAGCACACCTGATTCAATGATTAGGGTAGTTAACAGACTTCTACAGAGCTGATCATTTGAATCAGGTGTGTTGGAGGAGGGGGGACATCAAAAACAGGCAGGACAGCGGCTCTCGAGGACCGGAGTTCCTCATCCCTGGACCCTCCTTCACCTTTAAAGATCAATGCAAATATGCAAAGTAACAATTTTTAACTCAACTTTTTTCAACATCTGCAAATGTTTCAAAGATGTACATAAGATTTAACCTAAAATACAATGAATATATAAATTATAATCATTCTATTCTCATTGCTTTAGTGGACTTTCTTTATTAGTTAACCGTTGAAAAGCAAGTCAGAGTAGATGAAGTAGATGAATATTAACAAACAACATGAAAAGCCCATGTGTCGCTAAATGTCATGCTAGGATCCTGAAATGCAGATAAATTGTAGCCGGTAAATAATGACGGCAATGATCATCTATCTAGTAGGCAAGGAGGGGCACAGGTTCAACATGCTAATGGATTGGTAAAGACATGAGAGAAATGAAGGTGAAACGAAGACAGCATAGGAGAGAAAAATGACGGGAGCATTAAAACAGCATGCAAACACAAGGTATCAGATAAGAAAAGGCGGCAAAAGGATGAGGGAGTCAAGTTATTTAAAAAAAAAAAAATACACATAAACTCATTGCGCTTGATGGAAACATGTTGTGGCATTCACTTAATAACGTTCTCTGCTGCTTCACCGCTGCGTGTGATTGGATGTGTCTCCTGCCTGTCACTGTGAGACATTTAGCGTGACTTTCCACTGCGCTAAAGCTCCTCCACTCTGTCCGACTCAGACACTCATACGGCACACTCAGCAAGAAGAACACAACATTGAACAAGTTTGTAGGACAATCGCAGACGAAGCAGATGAGGCACAAGGAGAACAGAAAGAAGAAGGGCAGGCGGAGATGATGAAATGTGAAACGAACTGCATTGGATGAAAGTAAAATGTATCATAAAAGGTATGAAGGAGCTTTTTGCAGACGACAAGAGAATTCTTACAGACAAGTGATAACAAGGTGATGACCAAAAATGATTGGCTGTCAAATCTAGATTGTTATACTGAACAAAAGATTTTCACAGGTCATTATTCTTTGTATCAATTAATATTTCTGACACATTATTGTTTTTCTTGACTTTCTGTGACAAATTATACACATCAGTCACTTTTTTTTCTTTTGCCATTGATTAATTTACTAATTTAATCTCAGGTAATTCATTGTTTAAAAGGTATTTTACAGTCAGTGTAAAAATTACAAAACAAAATGGATCCCTCTCCTTTAGATTAAAAGTGCAGTCTTGTCTTTGTTGAATTAAACATTTAATATTAATAGTGAGAATAGCTCACCTTCACACGAGTGTAGAATAAGGAAGGGAAGAAGGAGCTTGGCAAATGTCATCCTGCTGACAATCCCCAGAATCAATGACATCACCTGCACCTGAAAAACGCAAACACATATTATAGTCACAATATACTGTAGATGTTCTCCCCGTGCCCGCGTGGGTCTTCTCCGGGTACTCCGGTCTCCTCCCACATTCCAAAGACATGCATGGCAGGTTAATTGGGCGCTCCGAATTGTCCCTAGGTGTGCGTGTGAGTGTGGATGGTTGTTCGTCTCTGTGTGCCCTGCGATTGGTTGGCAACCAGTCCAGGGTGTCCCCCGCCTACTGCCCAGAGCCAGCTGAGATAGGCGCCAGCAGCCCCCGCGACCCTTGTGAGGAATAAGCGGTCAAGAAAATGGATGGATGGATATACTGTAGATTATCAGTCAAAGGTGTTATCATGTAAAGGAGTAAGATTCACAGTCACAGGCGTCCTGGTTTTCCTTCAGTCTGTCTCAGGTCAACGTTCTTTCTCCTGTTGTATGTGCTGGTGGTTCTCTCCTTTGTTTTGTTCCATCACACAGTTTATTATTTTGTTTTACTGTTATTTATGATTTTAGAGCCTGCTACTAGAACCCCAGTTTGCCTTGTTTTTGCAATTTATATTTTTCAAGTTCCACTCCTGCCTTGCCAGATTCCCTGCGCTTGGATCCACCTGTCTGTTTGCCTCCACTCCACCTTAAGGAGGACCTTTTGACAGAATGACCAAGACCAAGTCCCAGCAGGAAGCACACACCACCAGCTTGCTCTACATCAGACAGTAGGTCCTCTTGTTCTTTCATGTACCTCTCACCAGCATCCAGTGTTTCTTGTGACTCCCATGATCATTTTCCAGTCCCCCCAATGGAGGGCTCGATTATTAACCAAAATGTTATCACAATTACGATTTTGGTTTCTTCCAATTCGACTTTGACATCAAGCTATGATCATATTTTGATCATTAAAACGCACTAATCGAAGAAACACGTTTACAAGTTCCCTACATTGTGAAAGGACCCTGAATGCACTAGGTGTCTAAGTTGTAGCTAACCCGGAGCGAATTAGTGTGATTATGCCGTCCTTAAGCTGTTTAATGACACATCAGTTGGAGTTAACTTTAAAACCAAACACACAATTAGGAGAATTACATACAGTGTGTATTTAAATACAAAACATGCTTCGTTTTTAACACATCGCGAGCCTAGCAATAATGCTAAATCAAGTGAATGGAGAATCCTATTTAAATGCTAACGGTTAGCAGGTTAGCATCAACTTTAGGAGTAATGGTCCTTCAAATAACGAATATTCATACACAAATGCTGTGGAAACACATACCCACAGGTAAAATAAAACTATTCAAAGGCACAAATTATTCCCAATTTGTGGAAAAACAAGTTATTTGAATAGAATTCAATCGCAAATTTCTTCTGTACTCATTTAAAGGTTATGTCTCAATCTGACACTGATATTGATATCCATGGTTCGACCACTTGTGCTATGTCAGTTTTTGTCCGTTTGTTTTTTTTTTTTTTCTGTTCTCACACTAACCTTTTCTTCTCACTCTGACCTTCACCTGGGCACCCGTTTATTAGCTTCTCCAGGTGTGCCTCGTCTCGTTAATCTGTCTGGTCTTAGATTCCGTTCACTCTGGTTAATAGCATAAATCTGTGGTGGCGAATCTGTCCTATGTTCTCCATTCACTTTTCTCAGTTTTTGGACTTTTTAATTATGATTTTTTTTTCTTTATATTTTGATCTCCTTTTTTCCTCCATTTTAAATTCCATTTTAAATTCCATTTACATTTTTAAAACTCCTGCCTTGCCTGCTTATACCTGCACTTGGGTCAACCCGCCCCGATTTGACATCTAGAACAATTGTATTATCAGTAGTTTGGCTCTCAGTTCCACCTAATTGTGTCAGTCTCCTTGAGAAAGAGAGCAAACAGTCATTTCTCTAAATGATGTCAACAAGGTGCCTTTCTCGCTTGGGACAGATATATATATATATATATATATATATATATATATTTTTTTTTTTCACTTTAGCCTGTGCCTCCACAATTCCATTATATTTTATCAATACAGTACTGATGTGCTTTTAGATACACTGCCTCAATCAAACTAATCGTATGGGCAGAATTCAGGTTATTCATACTTGAAATATTTAAATCCATTGGTATTTAAGTTTGACACAATTCAGACAGATTTTGAAGGCCTGCATGGCTTTTCATGATGTCTGTCTCCATTCCCACCCCCACAAACACTCACATTGTTCATCTTACTTCTATTTTCCCCTCTACAATCGACCAATGTCCTTGTGCAGCCTTGCAATAGTGACCAATCTTAAATGTTAGCAATTTAATTTTGAAGGGTTATCTTTCTAAATTCCTCTAGTCTCAAGTGCCCACGCTTTCAGATGATGGTAGCTCTTGAATGCATAGTGCATAGCGCAGTTTTTCCCTCCACTTATCCGACTGTAAAATAACAGTATACAGATATGCATTTAAATACAAAAACGTGTGGCAGGCAATAAAATAAAATGCACATTCTCCTTTATGTTGCTGCTTGCTGTCCATTCAGAGTGGTGCTTTTCGAGATACCGCGTGGGATTAAATTCAGATAAAACAACAAAGATTTACAAGTGAATGTGAAGGAGATGGAATGTATTGAATAGTTGTATTGTGACGAATGCCTCTGTATGTGTGCTTTTAATTGGTTTATTCTGTGTTTAGATTTTTTTTTATTCCACATACTGTAGCAATGTATATAAGGTATCTGTTTTCCTCCAAAATAATTTCTACAATACATATACATTTAACATCTGACCCTAACAAGTGCATTACGACATGACTGTTATTAACCCTCCTGTTTCCTCAAAAATTCTATCCCATTTGACCATATATGCGTGAATAGGGATGTAACGATAATGGTAATATTGTGATATCGCGATATTAAAACTGCCACAATATATCGGAGTCGTCATGTCACGATATTAAAAGCAGCACAATTGTTTTTTTGTTTTTTTTTTATAAAGAGCTCAGAATTGTTCATTCGGTAGTCTTACCGATTCAACGTCTTGTCATCATTGCTCTTTTTTTTTTTTTTTTTTTTTTTTTTTTAAGTCAGGTTGATTTCCATTTGTGCAATTCTAGCACCCTTTGGTGGCTAGTTTTTTTTTGTGCAGTTTAATTTTCATAAGGCATGTTTTGGCCCTTCTTTGTTTAAAATCTACGCTAATCGTTAGATTAAGGTACGTAAGGAACGTAGTATGCTTGTGAACCGAGTCAAGTGCCTCAATATTGTTATTAGAGATTTTAGATTGTTTTATATGCATTGCTGTAATGTACAAAAGCACAATATTGTGTTTTTTTTTAAGCATGAGTTCATTTTTTTTAAATAATATTGTGACCTTTTTTTGTATCGCCAACCTCCCCACAATATTGTGATAATTATTGTATCTTGACCTTCATATCATGATAATATCGTATCATGATGTTTGAAAATCGATACATTCCTAAGTGTGAATGGGTTCATAATGCAGACAATTAAGAGGTGTCTATTTTTTATCCATCCATCCTTCCATGCATCCATTTTCTATACCACTTGTTGACATTCGTGTCACGGTTGAGCTCGAACTTATCGCAGCTGACACCAAAAAAAGGACAATTCTCCTGACCATTTAAATCTCACGACTCTGGCAAGATTCTGAAGTACCTGGTTAAGGCGAAGGGTAATGGGATATTTATAAGGTTTTAGGTGAATGAATGAGTATAAATTTATACGTATTTGCACGCACGCACACGCACGCACGCAAACGCACACACGCAAACGCACACATACACACACAAAAAAAAAAAAAAAAAGAGCAATGATGACAAGACGTTGAATCGGTAAGACTACCGAATGAACAATTCTGAGCTCTTCAAAAAAAAAAAAAAAAAAAAAAAAAAAAAAGGACAATTTAGAGTGTTTAATTAACCTAACATGGATGTTTTTGAACTGAAGGAGGAAGCCAAAGTATTTGCAGAAGAAAAGCCCACCAAATTGCCAAATAGTGGCCTAGCCATTTATTACCACTTGTTCACAGCTGTATCATTAGACTAGCACAGAAAATGAGGTTTAATATTGTAGAATTTAAATGTTGGTATCTGTAACCATTCAGCTGGCACATCGCACATTCTAACTGTCTTGTTTCTATTAATTAATATGTTTACGTGTGCGCATTTCATATTGCAGGATAGCATCGAAGCCAGCTGAGCACAGGTGAATCCAATTAAGTCTGATATGCACACAGGTTAGTGGAAACACTATTAGGACTTGCTGGGATGTTCCTCTCACTCGCGTACGTATGTGGCAATTAAACTGTGTAGGACAGGACTAAACAGCAGGTGATTGCTGATGCAAGCTGCTCCCCACCGTGGCGCTGTCCCACTCCGCTGACTATACTGTCACAATTTATTAAGTCTTCACTTTTCTCCTCGTCTGCCAGGGTCTCTGTTCATCTTACGCTCAACTCAGTCACCCATGACAGCTTGTCGTACTGGTCTCATACTGCCTTTTGTGTCAGTCATTTTGGTCTTTTGTCAATTGCCATGTACAGTATATTCAATTCAAATTTTTTATTTCGTTATTGAAAAGAAAAAAAGAAATGAAAGGGGATAGAAAAAGTAAAACTTGTGATATCTGCCCCTAATCAACAGAAAATAATGATCAGTACAAAATAAATGACAGCAAAAAGTCAAGACATTTTCAAAGTAACAAAACAATTCAACCTTGTGCTAAAAATATTGTAACAGTAATTGTGCTTTTATACAGTTTTTAAAAATACAAATAGACTGAGATGATTTGGTTTTATAATCCAGATTGTTCCAAAAATTTACACCTTGAGTTGAAATGTATTGTTCTTTTTGTTTTGTTCTGTATTTAGGTTTAGAAGAACTATCTGTTCCCCTTAATTTGTATTTATTTATTTTTTTTGCATGTTAATTGGTAACATTTCATGATGGTCTTTATATACACACACCGGTATATATATTATTTTAAGGCAGTTGAACTCCATCAATTCATTACATTTGAAACTTTTTAGTTGCATGAATATTGGATTATTGTGGTCTCTGTATCCACAACCGAAAACGACACGAATAGCACGTTTCTGTATAAGAAAGATGGCTTGCAGTGATGAAGTGTAGGTTTTGTAAGCACACCCCTCACAGTTCACAATGCAATACGTCAGGTATGGAACAATCAATGAATTATATAACAAAACATTCTTGTTCAATGATTCCTTATATATAAAACAGTTGGATTATACTCTGATTCACCAAAACCCTAATAAGGGCAAGTGATATAAATGAATACATAGACTGAACTATTTTGAATGTGTTAATTTAAATAAGGTGTATTGTATTACCCTGTAACACTTGCAGACATGCCCTGGATCCTGCAGTAAATCCATATTAATATCATATCTTCTATTGAGAAAACATATGGCTCCCACTAGGCACAGTACATCTTAATCGAGCACCACGTTTATTTAATGAGCAGTGGTTTTACAGCACATGTAAGAGTAATGTGTGATTAAGGCCATATAAAGAGATGAGTAATATGTGGATCCACTGGGATATGGCCAAAAATGTGGTACTGTTCCTTCAGGCTTACAACACTCCCAATTATTGATTACAGGCTCATCGTCTCTGATTGGCCTTAACCTCAAAAGTACTCTTATTACTGGCAGTGGTAGGCCTCATCTGTGGATTATCCCAGCAAATCAATGATCGTTTTCAGTCTGTCTGTCCTCATGAAAAAGACGTCAGTCATTAGCACGGTGATCAGACATTTGGCTTTGTCAAGGGGGATGGAGGCGCAGTGCTGCTCTGATGAGCTGCGTAATGACTTCTGTCCCACCTTCCTGATCTCTTTATCTCAAACATGACATGACACTTAAAGGCTGACTCGGCAAAGCTCATTTGAATGACAACACGGCAAACATGACATTTTGACAGCGGATCATGTAGTGTATCTAGTAATTTGCAAATACTCTTCAACCTACAGTTTATGCCGTTGAATACATTACAAAGACAAGATCATTAATGTTAACCTGAAAACGACTGACGAGACCACATTTTAAATGTTCGTGTCTGGCATGTTTCGTGGGGGATTGAGGACCCAAGTGGAGGGAGGCAAGGTGAGGCGTGGCAGAGGTGCTCTTAAGCATTCGTTCATTTAAACTCAGAACAAAGTGCAACACAAAATACAAAGTACAAAAAAAGGCTGGGAATCAACTTACTAGATGTAAACTAAAGGAGCAGGACGGGCAGGCACAGGAAACGAGGTGTGATGATGACAAAGACTCGACAAAAGCAGGAAACTAAATACACATAGTAACGAGACAACAAGAGACACCTGGACAGGACACAAGTGGCTTGGGGAGCTGATTGGATAACGCAAGGGAACGGGAAAACGAGCACAGGTGGACATGATAAGACTTTGACAGAACAAGAGACACAAGGAAAACGTTACCAAAAACCCAAATCAAAACCGAGACCCTAACAGTGTCTTCCAGGGCAAAGAGGAAAAGGACCATCCGGATTTTTATCGGTGCAAAGTCCACAAGTTTTTTTCTATGAAGAGATTGTTATTGCCGGTTAATTTATAAATCGGTGATGGCAGGATTAATGCTGAAATGTACATACAGGTTTTGGAGCAACATGTGTCACCCAATCAAGGGACATCCCTGCTTATTTCAGCAAGAAAATACCAAGTCACATTCTGTACATGTTACAACAGCACAGCTTTGTAGTAAAAGAGTGCGAGTACTACACTGACCTGCCAGCAGTCCAGACCTGTCGCCCTCATGAAAATGTGCAGCACATTTTGAAGCACAAAATATTTTAACGCGGACTGTTGAGCAACTTAAGCAATACATACTATATACAACAGGCAAAAATGGGAAAGAATTCCATCTGCAAAGCTTCAAAATTAATGTCCACCATCCCCAAATGCTTATTGAGTGTTGTTAAAAGGACAGTTTTCTGTTTTTATAGTGTAGAACCACCTCACTAGAAATGAAGAATTCTCTATCTAAGTGGCTTATTGAAAATGCAGTTTGGCTGAAGCCTCCTCTCAATGACAGATAAAAGATTACAAACTCGCTGCCAGGCACGGAGAGTGCATTACTGTAACATCTATCAGTCCCTACACTTCCAGAGATGCTACCAGGAACCTCTGTGATCATGTACACACTGACAGTGAAACTGTATTAAACACAGCAGGAGACGGTACAGTTTACACAACACCTGTGGTGACAGTGATTATTACGAAGGTGCAGGACGTACCATTTTACATCCCTTGTCGCAAAACACTTTATCATGACTTAAGTGCAAGATACATACCGATGCACATGTACATGGGGCATTGAAAAAAAAGTCAGGTATTGACACAGTAAATGCTGAGCATGTGCCAAGTATTTGAATGTGGAGGAATAATTTTGGATGGTCTTTTGTGACAAATCCAGGTTTCATCAAAATTTATTTTCAAAAAAAACATTGCCAAACTTGGAACACAGCCTAGCAGGACTGACACACATTTGTTTCAAATTTGAGCATGATAACGCGCCTATAACGGCAATCTTGACTGTCAAAAGAGCCCATTTTGGGCCAAATGAATGACAAAAAAAAATCTGTCTGGAGCCACAAAACATTTAAACATTGTGATAAACGAAACAGTGTGTTCGTGTTAGCTTTATATACTGAGGGACCAAGAGCTAATTAGAGATGCACTGTAACAAAAAAATATGCAGCATCCAATACTTTGAGATTAATTTTTTTTCTACCTTTCCTCTTCCGTGGATTGTATTTATTTATTTATAATTTTTTCTTCTTTTTTTTCCTGCCTCTTGGACATTGCATGGCTATTATTTTTTTTACCCTTTTCTCCCCTTTTTTACTACCAATTTTCGGACCTTTTCAGCAATTTTTGTGTACATTTTATGTTAATTCTTGGGATTTCTTTTTGTTTTTAGACATTTTAGATTTACTTTTTGAACGTTTTTTTTTTTTTTTCCTGCCTTTTTTAAAAATCAATTTTCTGACCTTTTTAGCAATTTGGTGTACATTTTATGGTAATATTCGGGATTTCTTATTTTGTTTTGGGATATTTTGTGTTTACTTTTTGTACAATTTTCTTTTATGCCTTTTAAAAAATAAATTTTCTGACTATTTGGGCAATTTCATGGATATTTTATGATATTTTTCTGCTTTTTCTCTTTCTTTTTGGACATTTAATGGTCATTTTTTTGGAAATTTTTAGGTAATAAAAAAAACGCTTTAAACAACTTAAAATATATTTAAAATGTTAATTAAAGGAAGGCTCCTTCAATTTTACATGTATGGCTTGATCGGCAGTAAATAGTTAGTTTAGCTACGAAAAATGCATAAGAGCTGAAGAATACACCCTTATATTGATTTATTTAACTTTTCTTCAACATAGAAGTACTTCCGTGTTGGAACGCCCCCGAGTGGTGACGTAACAAGTGTGTATACTCGCTTGGCGAACAGTAGTTCACGCAGACATAACAACGAGGAGGACACAAACTGTCACTTATGCCTTTGTGTATTGCAAAATTTTGCAAGGCGTCGGCAAGGAAAAACCCGCGAGACCCCCCTAAAAAAAAACAAAAAAAAACAAAAAAAAAAAAAAACGACTTGAGTAGACAATGGTTTGTTTGCTAAGTGCTGTCAACCTCCCGAAGGACAAGCAGGCGTGCGCGCAGCGAACATTTCAGGCATGAGGACTAAGAAAATATGTTACAATTTGAGATGGGGTACGCCACACGCCTAATACTAAAGCCCAACGCAGTACCGAGTATCTTTAAAGAACCAGACGTGGGAAATAATCAAGCCGATGGAGGATCTCTGGCGGCTACTTCCGCAACTGCTAGCAACACGGAGCCTTCACTCTCACAACAGCCGGCACAAATCGAGGTCTCCCTACGGCCACTGAAAGATCTCGGAGAAGCGAAGCAAATTTAAAGCGAAAGGTAGGCATGTTTAGGGGGTGGGGGGGCATTGGTTATTATACTGCACGGACTGTTTTATTTCATAATTCATTTGAGTGTGAACATCGTCAAGTACGGGGACGAGGACGTTTTGTTTTATTAGCTCGTAAGTTGTTTATACTTCACAAATTGACCATGTTCATAATCTTATTTTACCAAAAAATGTATAGAATGTGGATTAGTGTCATTATCATGTGTCGTGTGCGACGTACTACATTTGTGTTCTGTCCCGCTGTTCTTCCTGTGGTAACCAGCCTAGGTAACGGCGTCTCGCATTTCCTTACTTCATTCTGTCTATAAATAAACACGGTTAATACACAACCTTCTTGCAACCTTTCGTTTACATCATCGGGACGCTACGCAAAAAAAGAAAAGAAAAAAAACAGCTAGGGGAGGTTGGGCGCTGTAACGATGATACATTTAATTTTACTATTTTTTCTTTTTCCTGAAATAGTTCGTCAGTTCCACACGTTTTGCATTGCTCGTGCTGTGTGTCACTTTACCTGTTGGATATTGGCAGCTGAGATTGTCCGCAAGGAACCGATCCTCGAGTTCTTTCATTTCCAGCCAGCACACATTCATTAGCGGATTGTCCATTCCTGTGCAGCTCCCGCACCACCCCCCCGCCTGATTCACTCGTTCGTTAAAGTTTATTTTGTGCCCGAAAAGACCATCTGGCGCCACAACTTTCACATCCAAGGCAGACTTTCCTTCGGTAGGGTTATTTTGTCGTGTTGGATCGAAGCGATAAGGTTTAATCCTTCCGGGTTTGACGCTAGATGCACGGCTGCGTTGCATAGTGCTTCCATAGTGTAGCGTTTACACACTAGTGACGTAAACATCCGGGTTATTTAGTCACGTGTAACAAACATGCCGGCGTTCGATTCATTTTAACATCGGTTTAAAAGTTATTAAATGTACATAAAAAAATAATCACGTCACCAAATTAATTATTGAAAAAGTAGCAACTTTTTGCTGCTAAAATGGATCAATAAGTAAAGTGTTCCTTTAATTTACATAATATTGTATTTAAAAATACAATAAATATGTAAAAAAAAATAGGATTGATTTATTAGAATTTCTTTTTTAGAGATCCAGAGGGCGCCACAGAAGAGGGACTAAAGAGCCAAACGTGGCTCCAGAGCCGCAGGTTGCAGACCCCTGATGTAGGTCAACGTATTCTCAGTGCGCTTAATCGATCACAACAGGATTTTTCAGGCTGTCTTAGAAGTTTTTCCTCTGATCTGAGAAGATTTCTTTACTTCATCCCAAAACAGTGAAACCATTTTTGGTTTGGGCATACCTCCTAAATACTTGGAGCTGTCCTGTCTAGTCTTTGATCACAAGATGATGAAGCCTGCTCAAATGTGAGACGAAACATCTTCCAAGTCAACCTGAACAGTCCGGTCCAGATTGATGAAATTCCATAGAATTGAGCAAGATTAGTTTAGTTATAAAACAGTTTAAGTGTATGATAGTAACACTGTCTATTTGTTTTCCTGTCAATTGTACCCATTCAGTGCATCCATAAAAAATGTTCCGTCCTTGAATTTTAGTCATTCTTTGGGGTTGTTCATCAACCAGTCTCTTGTCCCTTGACCAAAATATTTGGCTATAAGCTTTGCAGCCGAGACCCGCGTGCACAGAAGACAACATAAACACAAACAAGCAGTGTCAGAGGGCAGAAAATAGCCTGTAGAAAGTCATTCATCTCCTTTTGTTTCTCTCGACATCCGTGTGGTCTGAGCACCACTACAACAGATGATAGTTTTTTATCCAGTTGTAAAGTCAAAACACGCCATTTAGTAGCTCTTCAGCACAGATGACCTTTGCATCTCAACACTTCACACCCCTCCTGATCCAGTGGAGTTGCCCCTTTCATTTCACCCTCACTGTCTCTCTGTCCTGGGTCGCCACCTTCCAATGTAGCCACATCTCAAGGCAGCATTTCGTGTGTGAATACCAAAAATGAGAATTTGTCACACAACACGGACATTAAGGTTTCTGCTTGAATGTAAGTTCTACAAGAGCGTAAGATTCATGAAATGATATGTGGTGTGTGTAGAATGGAATTTCTGGATTTGAATTATGTGAAATAAAATTAATCCATTGCTTGCTTTCTCGTGTTTTCTACATTTCCATATTATCCGTCCATCCATTTTGTACACACCCATCCTCATTTGGGTCATGGAAAGCTGGAGCCTATCCCTGCTAAAATTTGGTGAGAGGCAGGGTCTAACTTGGACTGGTCACAGTTAAACCAAAAATCTTCATGATTTGGTGTGTGGTGCACATTTAAACCGCTAAAAGGAAAATAAAATCAATAAAAACTGCAATGACGGTGGAATCAAGAAATTGATGCTTTCGTTTTATTGCAACCGGCTGAGCAGAATAATCTTCTCGGTCTTCCACTCCTAACCAACGTGTGTTCTTTAGTTCTGCCTGTCTTCCCCCAGTGATTTAATGACAACACACTTGTGGAATTAGGTGGAAGTGTAAGTTCAAATGAGGAACTATTGCAAGTGTGTGTATCTGGGTTCTATGTCGCCGATACCAATACCAATCGTCCGTGTGTGTGATCAGCTGATACCCATACCCATCGAATTACTTCATGAATCGAGTTACTTTATGAATCAGATTCTAAAAGACATTTGTGATATTTCTGTCCCTTCATTACTCAAAAACGACATTGCTTCAAATTGACAGTGCAGAAAATGCACAGATAATGATTCAGTTACGATTTTGGTCTGTACAGGTGAAAAATTAGAATATCCTCAAAGTTGAATAATTTCCATAATTCCATTTAAAAAGTCAAACTTTCACAGGAATAGGGTTAAACTGCCACTGTCACATTTTTTTCTTTTGATTTTCTGTTTTTGTCTTCATCTCCTTCTTTAAGAATCATGCAGTCATCATGACAGCACAGTGCACGCCTACATTTAATTAAATGCTGTTCATTAAGAATAAATGAAAGTAAAGGAAAGTGGAAGGTGACCGTGCATATTTGGACATCCTGGGACTCCCAGACATTGCATATATTCAGCAATTTCATCCAGACTGGGACCTCCAAATATGCATTCAGTCTGATTAAAGTGCTTTTATTGGATTTTTTTTTTCCTAAAACAAAACATGCTCTCTAAAGCTCAAGTCTAGCCAGAATGGTCTAGATTCAATGACACAAGTCCTCCTGACTACACTGCATAAAACCTTTTCGAATTTAAGGTTTTTCATGGATTTCAATCACATTTACAAGACTCAGAAAGAAAGAAAAAACATCCAAGCACACCTTTTTGATATGGCCATGTTCTTTCCCAATTTCGGGATGAGAGAGGTACGCATAAATAAAAACACAAGTTCCTCCTGCTCACTGTATGGCTCGCCAGTCAAAACCAGGGTACAGTATAGAACAACAACCATTCACACCAACTTTCACAGCTTTGGACAATACAGTCTTCAATTAACCCGCTATGGAGCCACATGTGGCATTTTAGTCCCTTTCCTGTGGCTGCCTGTGGATCTCTAAAAAAAAATAAAAATAAAAAAAAAATAAAAAATAATTGTAAAAATTATTTTTTGTAGATTTTTTTAAACTAAAACAAATAAAATATTATTTAAATTAATTCACCATTAAATAAAAAAATGAAAAATTAAATATTAAAAAATGTCAGTCCAAATTTTTTGTTGTCAGAAAGAGACGAAAATAGATGAAAAAGTTGTTTTATTAAATAGCTAATGTCCAAAAAGTGACCACAAAATGTCAAAAAAAAAAAAAAGGATGAGGAAAAGCAGAAAGACTCTAAAATGTCCACAAAAATGCCACAGAATTGATAGCAAAATGTCTGAAAAAAAATTCAAAAAGTAGCCATTAAATGTCCAAATATCAAGACGAAAATTAGAAATTAGAAAATTGTCACAATATGCCCATAAAACTGCAAAAAGAAAAAGAAAAAAAAATCTCAGAAATTTGACAGAAAGACAGAAAAGTCTAAAAATGTATGTATGAAAAATTACAAAACAAAAACATAAAAAAGGGATGACGAAACGTAGAAGAAAAGTAATTTCTACATATTGGATGCTGCTCTCATATTTTAGTGTTCTGGTGCAACTCTAATTAGCCCTTGGCCCCTCAGTACATTAGACTAACACAAACAGACTGCTTCATTCATCCCAATATTCAAATGTTTTGCGGCTCCAGACAGATTTGTATTTATTTATATTTACTTATTTGGCCTAAAATGGCTCTTTTTGACCCATGAATTAACCTAACTTTCAAGTATTAGTGGGAGGAAACCAGATGCAGTATACACATTCCCAACAGTGCCACTCACTGTGCACATTTTATTTTTAAAGTAATTGCAAATTGCACATGTCTGATAATGCTACTCAAGAGCACAGTTGCAAATATTTTTTAACAGGCTTATTTAATTGTGCAAGTGAATCTAATGATGTGTTCAATGACACTCTTTAAGCTGCACCTTCAAATGCACAACCAATCATTCAAGTAAGTCACCGCAGTAAAGGTGAAGAACATATATTAATGGGCCACAGTCTGATTGAATCAAATACATATATTAGGCGAGTTTATATTTAGAAGCTTTCACACCCTGGCAATCAATGCTGAGCCTTCCCCAAAGGATGGAGCCTCATCACAACTTCCACATGGCAACGCAACAAGAATTATTACAGGCGCCGTGCCAGCAAACACCGCAAAATAAACAAGTTTTTCCACATCATACATCGCCTTCTCTCCCTTTCCCCCGCTCGACACTTTTACGCCTCTTCCAATTTGATAACGCTGAAGTCCTTCCTTGAGCTCACATTGCTTTGCCTCCTCTCCGAGACCTCATAACGCACAGCCCTCTCTTCCTTATATTGTGTTCCATTTGAGTCTGTCAGTCAACGTGTCAGATATGGACTCTCCATTTCGGATTTTTTTTTTTCCTATTCTGAATGAGTTTCACGAGTGTGACGCTCAATGAGACTGACACTCAGAGAGGCCAAGAGTTAGACGCATACGCTCACTACATAGCAAATGAGGAAAAGGCTGCGGCTCCCAGTTTTTCACAATCATAAAACTTGTATTTCTTGAGTTAATGATGATAAATCTTTTTATACATGTTTACATTATCTTCATCTTTCTCATTCTTTAATCAGGAATACCAGATTAATGGAAAACCTGCAAACACAGCCAAGAGAGGCATGTCGAGCCAGTACTTTTCAATAAAGTCCACTCGTGCATTTATGACCCACAAGTGAATCTTCAAATATGCCATGTTGTGAACAATTGGGTGGAAAAGTTGAATTTCTGATGAAGCTGTACCAGTTGCGGCACTGGGATACTGGCTTCTAGTTAAATATATGGAAATATTTGTGAGATTTTTTTTTTGTCCTGTGTATTCTTTTTATTGCTTCTCATATCTACTATATAAATATTAAATTGATTCTCTCAAAAGAGATTGCCAATGGAGTCTACTCCACCATAATTTGACAATTTAAAGATGGCATCATTGTCTCATTTTGCATCATACAAGTATTCACTAATTTGTATTCATTATAAAGCAAATAATTTGACACAATCAAATGCAAAGAGAATTAATGACATCTGCATGTGAAAGTACCAATGACAGCACACAACCGGTGTCGTAAAATTCAAATTAAAAACTGCGGAGTCATCACAGCATTAAACTAACGTCGCATCGAGTTACAGATGCATAAATAAGTAAGTGAGTGCAAGGCGCTCCCCAGCAGGCACGTCTGAAGTCACTGTGCAGCTACCTGAAATAATAGTGTTCACCTGACACCTCTGGCCGCGCATGCGCTCTATCAACCATTTACCAGCCACTTAATTATACCCCCATGACGGTAATAACAGAAGTTGTAGGGAAACTTTTAAGATACTTTGTCATCGCATTGAACTGTCATGTCATTTAAAAAACAATTTTTATTTACACCCACTTAAAAACACAATTTGGGTTTATGGTTTGGGTCGGGTTTATTATTTATAAGCAGAAAAGAATAGTAAAACAAATCTAAATAAACGTGGTGTGAATTGCATAAATAACGTGCAATATATTAATTCCACCACAATTAACGTATTCCAACGCATTGTTCCCCCTCACACCACAGGGGAGTCAACTAAATAAGCTACAGCATTGACGATAAGGAGGAGGGGGGGGGGGATAATTAGATTGAAGTCATTCTAGTATCATCCTACCTTCCTCGTCCGGGTCCGTCTCCGGATGACAACCCCTAGATTGGATCTCTTGTCCTGCTGTGATGCCTCACCAAGAATGTGATCCCCTCTTTTCCTCGCTCTCTCCCTCCCTGCACTATCTCTCCCGCTGCCTTGACTCGATCACCGTGCACCTCGTCCTGGTTGTCAACCATCGCACACCCGCCGTGTTGCAAAGGAGCCAAGCACAAAACCTCGCGCGCTGCAAAAGTGAGCAGCTCGTTATGCAACTTGGCTGCCCGCACAGGTGCTGTCCCATATGATGACGCTGAGGGACAGGTATAGGATGTACCTATAAGCAAACTTTTAATTTTTAGCAAACATTAAACGGATCAAGTAACTTTGTACAAAGTTTGTGCTAAAGGTCATTTCCAAATGGAGTACTTCAGCGCCTTTACAGATATGCAATTCAAATGTTTTTGGTAAAATATGGAACATATAGAAACTTAAGAAAAATAATGAAACGTTTTACAGAGCCAAAACAACGCTTATAGATCACACTTGGATTTTCTATGGTGATTATGCGTGTATAAGAGAATTGTATTAAATTAGAACACATTTATTATTATTATTATTATTATTATTATTATTGACAGCATCCGTATTTGCCACAACGATAGTGCCATCTAGTGCGCCACCTCGATTACGCTATTTCACGTCTTTATTACAGTTCTTGTTATAAACTTAACTACATTAAGTGATTTTTTATTTTTATTTTTTTAGTTTGAATAGCTTTCTTCATCATTCACATTAATGCCAATTATAGGCTATATATTGATGCTAAAAATATATCTTACGTTTGACACGTGCGACTGTTCTTTAAAAACAAACAGACAAACAAACAAAAAAACATTCGATTTCAAAACATTACCATTCATATTATAGCACTTCTGATGAAAAGCGGAATCTAGAAATGTATGCTTTTTCATTTTCTTGCGAGTAAGCTCCTCAGTATTCAAAATAAAAGAAGAATGGGCTCTTTGCACAGCTCGACTACTTCCTGAACTGAATACCACGTTTTTGTTTCCTGTCTTTCATGAGTGGACAAACTGATTAATCCAGGTGTGTCTGGCCAATGTTGTTGTAGTTACCGAGATCAGGCACACCTGGATTAATTAGATTGTCCACTCATGAAAGATAGGAAATGAAGGACTGGTGTTGAGTTCAGGAAGTAGTGGATTTGTGCAAAGAGCCCATTCAGATTTGGTGTCGAGACATATGATTAAAAGGTTGTTTTAGTTCAAGATTGTGCTACCCTCTAGTGGAATTTGAATTTACTGCATGTTCGCCTTTTTGGTGGTGTCAGTGTCACGCATACCCTTGAACGGAAAAAAAAAAAAAAAAAAAAGTCTTTCGGCTTTGGCATCGAGACAATCAATATTGTGATCAAAAGTTATTGTTTTTTCCCCCAAGATTGTGCTAACCTCTAGTGGAGTTTAAATTTACTGCATGTTCACTATTTTGGTGGTGTCACGCATACCTATGGTATGGTACCCTTGAATGAAAAAAAAAAAAAAAAAAAAAAAAAAACATTAAAAAAACAAACAAAAAAAAACAGTCTTTCGGCTTTGACATCGAGACAATCAATATTATGATAAAAAGTTATTGTTTTTTTCCCCCCCCAAGATTGTGCTACCCTCTAGTGGAGTTTAGATTTACTGCATGCTCTACTTTTTTTTCTTTTTTTTTTCCCGGGGGTGGCTGCAGTCGAGGACACGCATCCACTTGAAGGAGAGATGTGCATAGCAAACTCTTGACCACACATTAAGCAAAACAAAACATCTATTATTAAAATAATCAGTAGCCCAAATGAGTACTTATTTTGGGACGCAGTGATTGGTGGATCAGTAGGCCTACATAAATGAAAGCAAAACCTATCGTCAACACACATCTGAATTTCCTTTGAATAGTTGTCTAAATGATTGTTTTGTTTTGTTTCGTTTTGTTTATTTACTCCCTTTTGAACGACTTTTGATAGAAATATGAGTTGTTATTAAAACTGATGTCCAATACTTCATGGTCTCAAGGAATGTGACATTTATTACTAGTCTTTTTTGATTGGTCATTTCATTTGTAAGGTGTCATGTACAGCTAGAAGCACCAGGAAATTAAATCCAACCCCACTTTAGTGTTTTGGATTTTGTTGGGCTCTCTGATTTATTTATTTATTTATTTATTTATTTTATTTATTTTTAACATACTAGAATAAAGTGTAGTTGCACATCCACTACAGTAGGTGGCAGTAGCCCTCTCATTGTCAGGAAGTGCACAATGAGTATTAGGTCCTCTGCAGAAGTGTACATACAACAATTTTATAGACACATGATACTATTTATAATCACAGTGGAGAGTTGAGTGAAATATTTTCTTCTTGCATGTAATAAAACATTATTGCGAAATATTGCTGTAGGGAGATACTACTATTATTGAATTAGTTCATAGTATACAAAAAGCAAATTCAGCTCATGTGGCGTTGTTGAAAACGTAATCTAACAGATGAGATTATAGAACCCATCGCTCAGTGCTGCTCATATTATCGACATGTTTCAACACTGAGCAGTTGCATGTTTATGCACCAAGTCAAAGAGGGCCCGAGCAGTGCGCTGGTGTGCTAATGACCAAACAGCTGTCATGTAGAAGGTGCCTGAGGCTGAAGAGAGTTTGGGCTCCCTAACACTGGCACTGCTGCAGCATTTTTTTTAAATTGTTAATTGAGTGTCAAAAACATAATCCACATTGAACTGTGAGAGTTCCACCATAGCTGTCAATGGGCTGTAATTGTGTGCTGTAAGATGGAGGCGTGTTCCCCACATGTGTTTGTTTATTGTATCCCAACGGGATACTTTGATTCATAGTTGTTTGTCTAAAACATCTGCCACACAGATGTTTTTGAATTGCAGACACATTTCAGTTTTATTTAAGACATGTTGGAATTGTGTTTGTAACAATACTAGAGGCCACAAATTGGTATCTTCTTGATGCATTTGCTGTACCAACACATCCCCACTACGTAGAGCAGGGGTGTCCAAACTTTCCACAGAGGACCACGTAAAGAAAAATAGTAAGATGCAAGGGCCATTTTGAAATTTTAAACATAGTAATAGTAGTCAGTGGTGTAATTATACATTGTTTAACTCATTAGCTCCCAAAAACGTATAAATACGTCATATTTTAAATGTTTTAAGTGTCCCAAAGACGTATTTATACGTTCTTTTGTTGTTGTTTTTATACCAGAGCATAGAGAAGGCTTTCATGCAGTGTCTCTACTGCAGAAAATGGTTGAGTGGCAGCAGAGTAAAAGAGATCAACCAGGCCATGTTAAAACAAGCTGATTTCCCCACAGTTCTAAGCAGAATTGTGAATAATGATGAAACGTAGCTACGTTCTATTGCAAATTGCTGCACAGCGGAAACAGATAGGAATATACTTTTTTTCCTGATGAAAGAAGAGACTCTAATCTCTCTTTTGGTAGGTTCCATATTTTATAGCAATAGAACATAATATTTTGCGGGCCTTGCAAAATCAGTCAAAATCCAGGAAAACACTTCAGTGAAAATGGTTGGGAGTGAATGAGTTAATATGCTAGTTATTTTGAAAATCTTTTACGTCAAGTCTTTTTTTTTTTTTTTTTTTTTTTTGATAAGGCAAATAGCTGA
This sequence comes from Festucalex cinctus, assembly GCF_051991245.1. Lineage (NCBI taxonomy): Eukaryota > Metazoa > Chordata > Actinopteri > Syngnathiformes > Syngnathidae > Festucalex > Festucalex cinctus. The sequence goes on from NC_135424.1 coordinate 13,134,481, forward strand.
GTTTTTTTTTTTTTTTTGTTATTAGGTTTTGGGTTTCCTCCCCATTTCTTCCATTAACAAAATAAAATAAAACGATTTTTTTTCTTTTTTTAACAAAAACTAACTAAAACAACATTTAACGTTTACAGATCTAACTAAAACTAACTATATAATTATATTGAAAATGTCCTTCATTTTAGTCTTTGTAATTAATTTAATGCATGAGCCTTTGGGGATGATTTCAAATCTGATTTTAAGTATTTATTTTTTACCATGGTGTTTTTAAAAATAATAATAAATAAATAAATAAAAATATTACGCACAAGTAATACACATTTTCTAAAACTAAAACTAAGACTGAAACTAATTAAAACTAAACGAAAACTATAAGCATTTATTAAATAACTAAAACTAATAAAAACTAAGAGAACCACCTTGAACACTAATTAAAACTAACTTAATTTAAAAAACAAAACTCAGAATGAAATCAAAACTAACTAAAATGAAAATTCCAAAATTATAATAAACCCTGACTATATATAATATATATTTTTTCTTTTTCTTTTTTTTTACCCAGTAATTGTGTGTTTATACATGTTTTAATTAAAATAGATATAAGTAAGATTTCATGATGGTCTTTATACATTATTTTAAGGTGGTTAAACTCCATCAATTCATTACATTTTAAACTTTTTAGTTGTATAAATATTGGATTAGTGTGATCTCTGCATCCAAAGATGGCTTCGGTGTAGGTTTTGCAAGTACACCCCCACACTTCAATGCAATAGGTCAGTTATGGAACAATCAATGAATTATAGACAATAACAACACACCTAATGCATATCAAATATTTACTCTGGGTCGCTAAAAAAAATGGACTGTGGTCCGCAAATGGCCCCCGGGCCTTAGTATAGACACCACTGAAATAGAACAAGATTATTCTAATTTTCAGTCATATTGGAATGCTTGACATAATCCATTAAGTGTCCAGTGTACTGTATACATTGTGTCCCTGTACAACCAACGTAATTGTTTTTGTTTGCGATAACAGATGGCAGCGAACAATGCAGATGGAAATTTGCTCGCATGAGAGGAGAGAATCTGCAGGGGGAGCTTTCCTGTCTGTTTAGTGTGCATGCATCTTAATCTCATACAAATATGTGCACTTTGATCAAATAGTTATGTGTAGACTTTACTGCAGACTTTCTCAACAATGCTGCAACGAGTAAATCAATAAAACTCATTATGTCACAATATTTTCTCAAACAAGAGTTTTCTTCTTTTTTGCAAACTGCTGTGTTGGATAGGGTGAAATAAAAGAAAAACATTATGTTTTATAAGTGCACATATTGTACGCTGTTTTGCGTAATTATCGAGACACTGATTACAATCAATGCATTTTATTAAGTCTATATTTCAAACTCATTTGTCACCTGGGATAGTTATTTGTATTATAGATGCGCATTTGTTTTAGTGCTGCTTCACGTTTTCTTTTTCCCTCTAGGACTTGTAGTTTATTATACCCATAAAACTGCTTCCACAAAAGTAGCCCAGCAACTTGCTTTAAAAGGCAAAGTGATGACATTAAAGCAAAGAAAATGATAAAGACACACCACACACATAGAGTAAACATATTGTGTATGACTATTCCCGTGGTTGTTGCAGCTCAGATATTGTATTGAGGTGTCATAAAAGTTAGCGTAATCATCACTTTTACTGATAGCTTAACATTGATATTCCCTTATTCTGTCATTTCATTTTAAGACCCACAGTCTTGTCTATGCCGATATTAACGAGTCATTTTCACAACATTAATCTACCAAGTGAGGTTGAAATGATTAAATAAAAATGATTTCATTGATTGAGGAATTCTGGTGCCTAACAAATCGTCTCACTGTTGAATGCAAATTGTCAGTGTTTGAATTCCAGCAGCAAACAGAGCAAAGTTGATTGTGTGCTATTTTAAATCCCTCTCCAAAACTTCGGAAACACAAAAAACAAACAAACAAAAATGCAGATAGATTTTACTGAAATGAGATTGTGGTTGTATAAATCTTTTATTTCATCTAATTTAAAAATAAAAGTACATAAAGCATGTTTGAAAAATAAATGTACTCCAGTAACTTGCCAACATATAATGAACAGAAGGAGCCTATTAAACTAATCCCTCTGCGGCATGATGAGTCACTTTGTCAGAAGTTCCTCAGCATTGTGTTGTTTATGCTCCCTTACGTAAGGTGATCAAAAGCACTTTGTCATTTCACTTTGATTTTGATGAAATATTAACGAGAGTTACACTGCATGTCAAACTTCCTTCTGGGACGCCTGACAGGTATGTGTGCATGTTTTGAATGGGGGTGGGATAGAATGAAACGAAGAGGGTGAATAATGTATAGTAGATTCTCAATGGATGCTTGTTCAGGTTTTTAAAGTCTCTGTTAACGTGAATGAATCATCAGAACTATTAGCGCCTTAATGCTAGGATGTACAAAGCAGATGTAGTTTGGAATAAACTTGTCAAGAGCTGAGGGCTGAAAGCTGCCACAACTCACATCTTGGGATTTTCCATCATTTCATGTTTCCTCTGGTTGTATTTTTTTTTATTTTCTTCTTCACAGCAAGCAAGCAACGATTTCAGCCGTAGGTGTGCATGTGTCCATTGATTTTTCTCAGTCACGAGCCTTGCTAATGTGGTGAGTGCAAAATAGGCACACGATTGCTAATTTAAGCCTCATTGAAATTTGTTTTTTCCAATAAGTCTGCAAACGCGAATGGTTATACACACCAGTGTTGGCAAGGGCGGCAGGAAAAACAAGTTTTATGGAGCATCAAATATTCATGTGTGTCCACAAAGTGCTGGCCAGGGCTCATGGCCTGCAGGTAAACTGGCAGTGTTCCTTCATCAAGGTCTGCCTTTGCAGACCCTGAGGAAATAAAAAGTCTGCATACTGGGCTGGGCAGACCCAACAGGTAACATGACACTTTTGAAGTGCATGGCCTGTTTCGGCCACAGTGACGCAACATCACGTTTTAGTCAGTGTACTGTATGGAAATAGTGGAATCTTTAAATTCGATGACATGTCTATATGTCCAAAATCTGTAAATGAAAGCAAATGGGGGCTAAGATCACCATTTCCATTCCCACCATTTTTGACTCATTGAGCCATTTTCAACAGTTAGAAGATATTTTAATGTGATAACTTTATTATTTTTCATGAACAACAAACCTTTAAAACGTTTTTTTTACACTTGCTGTCGACTGGAGATGACATCACCTGTGCTGAGGAAATAGGTAGCGACCAATCATGGCGTAGTTTGCTGAACAAACCCAGAAAACAGGTGAGCGGTGATTGGTCGTTCATCTCAGCTCAAGTGATTTCTAGTATTGTTCCGATAGCGATACTGATATCGGCAGAGGTGCCGATACTGCATTAAAACAGTGGTATCGGTATCGGTGACTACTCACAAGTAACATGCCGATACCATTAATTCCAAGGCTAATATAGGATTTTGGATGTAGCATCTTGTGTCTTGCTGGTGCACGACATTCACTGTCACATATGTGATATCTTCACTGCATGCCGATCTAAGATATCCTATTCGCCCTGGAATACTCTGAACCAATGGCAGGACAGCTTTTTCATGTTGAGGAAAAAAAAACCTTAAGTATCGGTATGGTATCGGTATCGGCCGATACTGCAAAGGTGGGTATCGGTATCGGGAGCCAAAAAACGGTATCGGAACTACACTAGTGATTTCATCTTCAGTCGACAGAAAGTAGAAATATGTGTTTTTAAATGTAATTGTACATGAAAATAAAGAAATGATCCAATTCTGGACAAAGTATTTACTTTTGACTGTTGAAAATGGCTCAATGAGTCAAGTATCCCCTTGAAAGATATTTTCTCGATACAGTTCGTGAATTAATACAGTAATATATCATGGGATACACAGTTTTTGAAACAATATAGAGAATAAAGATGACTTGACTAGTAGAAAATTGAGAGAGAGAGAGAGAGAGAGAGAGAGAGAGAGAGAGAGAGAGAGAGAGAGAGAGAGAGAGAGAGAGAGAGAGAGAGAGAGAGAGAGAGAGCTGACTTTTTACTTTCGTCTCCTCACTTTCACTCCTCCTCCCTAACTCCGTGTCAGCTTCATCGAGTGGAGGAAGAAGAGTTGAACTTGACAAAGTGGGGCCTGTCACTATCTCAGTTCCAATTAAAAGAATCCCTGGAGAGGATATAAGCTGACCAGTAGACGGGGGTTAAGAGGACGAAGAAAGGCGAAGACAAGGAAAGAAGGCTCCAGGTGTCGCGATGGAAGCGCGCAGCGTGTGATTGGGAGAGCTGCTCTCTTTTTTTTTCTTTTCTTCACCCCCAGGCGGATTATAAAAGTAAATAGTGAAACGTGGACCCAGAACCACCTTTTGTTCGTCACACTTGACGGGTTGAGGCAGCACCATGAACGTGTCATCGCCAGACAGAAGGAAAACCGTGCGCGACCTGGCTTTGGAGATTGGTATCCGAGTTATGCTCTTTGGAGTTTTTGTGTGAGTAAAGTCGACATACTCTTTACATTGTTTTATCATGACAACGAATTGGTATGATTTATGGTTTTTCTCAAGTAGTTGAAGGCGTCAACTGCATGTGTGAAGACTCCCCTTTGTTGTAGTTATATCATTGTGCCACCAAGGGGCGCTCTCTAACACTTCAGAACCTTGGACAGAAAACATAAACCAGCGTGAGAAGCAAACAGGTTGCAACAACAAATCCGATATATTGTATCCAAATACGCTCTTATCTCGTGAAATATATCCAATATTCTCCTAAAGTAAATCTTATGGAAAATGGCAGGATGAAGAAGCTTTCAAATGAAGCTGAGTACTTTTTGAAAAATCTGGTTTCATGTTAAACAGATAAAAAAAAATAAAAAATGGAAGGGGTGACCCAAACATGACATATGATGGGAGGGGATCCCAAATGAAATTCTGCCTATAGGGCATGTTTAGGTTGGTATTGTTGGGAAGTCTAGCTTGGAATATGACATATCATATGTTGATGTATTTTCTTCATCTTTTCTTCTTCGCACATCTCCATCACAGTCGTGCGGTTCTCAGCTCCGGCCTACCTGTGTGGCATTTGCATGCTCTTCCTGTGCTTGTGTAGGATTTCTCTAGGTACTCCCACTTCTTCTCAAATTAAAAAAAAAAAAAAAAAAAAAAAAAAATCCCTCTCAATGAAAGTCAAGCACAGCCCTGTGTCATATATAAAAAAAAAAAAGAAAGACCTCAGGTCAAAATAATGTAAAACATTCCAAAATAAGCTCCTCTGATATGGAATTTGTGACTGCACTGCCTAAATGACTTGTGTATATTGTCATTAAAACATGTCCTTGGGCTAGGTGATCTGTCTTTCTACTAAAAGGATTACACAGCCAAGAGCCTTATGCGGCGCACTCATAGTGTCTTGAGTAATGGAACATGTCAGAGGGAATTCATTCAGCTATTACACTCAAGTGTCGCAATGAGCCTGTTATATGTTCCCTCTGCGTGATTCACATTGGTGTCTGATGTGCTGCTGTGTATCGTGCTTTCAAGCCATATGAAGACAGCATGATCATAATCATCAAGAAGAGCTACCTGAAATCTGCCTCAAGGGCGCAGCTAAGAAGTTCTTGATTGCTGTAATGAATTGAGTTTGCGCCACGTTTTTTCTCCTCAGTGCCAAGTCGGAAAAGCGTGTATAGGAATTCTGCCAGATAACTTCTGCTGTTAAAGTTATACTGACTGTGACACCTTGTATTATTTTTTTTCATTTTAAACAAATCATAAAATAAGCATCCCCATGTAGGAAAGGCTGAGTGTTTGTTTAATGTGTCTCTATAGTCATTCGTCAGAAAAATGATATCTATAATGTAGTTGTCGGACAAGCTAACTGTTAGCCCAGATTCCTTCTGATATACTCGTCCTTCTTTGTATTGTCAGTCTGGGTGCCCTTTGGCACCATGCTGTCTCACAGATCAATTTTGACTCAACTCCAGACATCATTATACATTCGAAGTAAGCACACGTGGAAACATTTTCCTCGTCATGTGTGTGGCCCCTCACATATATCCATGTCCAAATCTCATTTATGTTATTATTATGTATTATTTTTTGTCGCTTCTCTCTGGCTGTTTTTAGCATTGACTTTGTAAATTCCTGCTTCAATTCAATGTTTGTTGCTGGAGGGTCACGTTATGATCTATTTTTGACTTTTATTAGTTGCCATGTGCATTTACAGTGTATAAATTATTTGTGAAATGACGTGAGAGGCGAGGAATTCCGGGTTATTTTGAGGTAGGTTCACCAAGACGTTTTGTCAATCACTCAAAACTTGCAACTTGCCAGAGCAGGTCACATGTAATGACGACTGCCTGAGATTTTCATTTGGAGCTCACTCTTGGCCGCTAAATCTGGTCTGATTTGTGCATCTTTAGAACACTTCAGCGTCAAATATATTACAACGTTGTTGTCTTCTTTTAAAAGTCTTCTAAACGTTCCTTTGTATTGCATGGTTTTTACTTAACTGCTGATATTACCTCTGTGTTTAGCTGCATAGTTTATCTATTGAGAATTTCGAGTTTATATGTCACAAGTCAAAATGGCGATCAACTCGGTGAAAGGAACCGCGCCGTTCATTGAAAAGCATCGGACTTTGTATCGTTGTAATTTGATTTGTGAGGATTATTTGGATTTCAAAATGTGATGAAATGTCATTTGACGACGAAAACAATATGCCTGGTTTGTATGCTAGTCACAGGCAAAAGCAATACAACACGCCGTTTGTTTTCACCGTGTAAAGGAAGCATTTGCATTGCGTTGTATTGTGAAAATATCAGAAATGTCCGGATGTCCAGAATTGTCAATATTATTCTATTTTACTACTGTAGATTTTTTTTGTTTCTATTTTACTGCTGATTGTGTAACACTTTAACTTTGTATTATTATTACTCGTAGGCCTACTACTACCATTGCATACTTAAAATAGCAATCATCGAAGCCAAGGTCATACAGTTAACAGTGAAATGAAGCGAGTAGTCATAGTAGTAGGAGTATTAGTAGTCTAAAGTTAAACAACTTCCTGGATCATGAAGGATTATGTGCACTTTCATTAAAATTCTTAGGTTATATTGACAGCTTAATGGCTCATACAGTGGATAATAATTCAAAATCCCATGCCCTACCACTGTAGAGGGTTTTGTGTACCGGTAGATGTTTTTTTTTTTTTTTTTTTTTTCCCCCTGCATTCATAAAGTCATTTTAGTGTTTTTACTCCTCACAAGGGTCACGGGGGGTGCTGGAGCCTATCTCAGCTGGCTATGGGCAGCAGGCGGGGTACACCCTGAACTGGTTGCCAGCCAATCGCAGGGCACACAGAGACGAACAACCATCCACACTCACAAGCACACCTAGCGATAATTCGGAGCGCCCATTTAACCTGCCTTGCATGTCTTTGGAATGTGAGAGGAGACTGGAGTACCCGGAGAAGACCCACGCAGGCACGGGGGAGAACATGCAAACTCCACCCAGGAAGGCCAGAGCCTGGACTCGAACCCGAGTCCTCAGTACTGGGAGGCGGACGTGCTAACCAGTCAGCCACCTTGTCGCCGATAGTTGTAAATAGTACGTTTAAAATACTGTAAACAAAACAAAACAAAATGAACATTTATTCTAATGCAGACAGTTTTTTGTTGTATCGGATTTTTCCTAGGAAGTCAGAGTGCAGCTGTTCTATTGCTCTTGTTGGCAAAGGTGAACTCTGCTAATTGAGGTCAGGAAACTCGAGGCTTTAGGGTTGTTGTTTTTTTGTCTCAGAAAAAAAACTGTTTGCCAATTTTTGTTGGGGTTTGAGTGAGAATCAAAATTTGCCCAAATGCATTTCCTTTAAGAAATGCGCCCATTCGATAACCTTTACCCACCAGAACAAGATTTTACTGCAAATCTAATAAGTGGCTGAAGACTTTCTATGTACAAGCTTAATTTGGGTTCCAACCAACGATTAAAACTGTCCAGCTGATAGCTCGACTGAAGTTGTGACATACTACCAGCCTATATTCCTCCCGCTCCATCCTGGTGACCTCAGAGACAACCAGGTCTCTCCTTCTTAGTTATTTTAGTCCACATGGTAGGTGGGTCACACCAATCAAGACCAGTCTTTCTTGTTTGGACTCTGCCCACCTCTTCCTGGTGCTGCAACCTTCTCACTGCCTTTTGCACTTTGACTTCGGCCCTCCATTTCCTTCAAGTTGTCACTTTGTATCACTCATTGAACTGTCGGGGGAGTCCACTTAACCCCATCACCAGCCTGGCCTTCTCCTGCTTGAAGCTAAGGGTAATGGATTTCAGGGGCAGATGGAGCAAATTCCACCAAAACGGGCCATCTGTCGAGAAGCAAAGTGTGAGATGTATCCATTTTGTGGATGGTGGCTTTTGAATCATCTTGAACGACTGATGAGATACCTTCAGACAGCTTACGTAGATATGAGGTGAAGTTAATGACACTTTGCACTTCCTGAATAGCTTTTTAAATCTCTCTCTCTCTCTCTCTCTCTCTCTCTCTCTCTCTCTCTCTCTCTCTCTCTCTCTCTCTCTCTTTCTCCTCTGTCCTTTTTTTGCAGCTCGTCTTTTAGATTGTAATTGCCTATAGATACAACAAGATGGAGACAAAGCACACTGTTATTGTTTTGATGTGAGCACAAAAAGCAAATTCTGAGTGAATAGTAGGGATGTAACATCCAAACATCACGAGACGATATCACAATATGATGGTCACGATACGATAATTGTCACGATATTGTCAAAAAAGGTCACAATATTGTAAAAATGCCCCTTCATCTGTCCATTAACATGGATTTTAAACATAGAAGGGCCAAAACATGCCTTGTGAAAATTAAACTGTGCTAAAAATTAGCCACCAAAGGGTGCTAGAACTGCACAAATGGAAGTTAAACCAACTTTTTTTTTTTAACAGACGTGCTGCTTTTAATATTGTGACATGACGATGATATATTGTGGCGATATCATGATATTGCTGTTATCGTTACATTTCTAGTGAATAGGTGAGTTTTTGCGGGGGAATGTCCTCTCCCCTAATGATGATGCTCACATGCTTATTCCATTCTCCTTTTTTTGCAGCTCGTCTTTTAGTTTTTAATTGCCTATAGGTACCACAAGTTATTGCCTTGACGTGAGCACAAAAAGCAAATCCCTAGCGAATAAACGAGTTTTTCAGCAAATAACTGATGATAGGCTTTAAAAAAATATATATCTGTGAATAGGCAAATGAGGAATGCCACATCTATATGGGAGTTCATGTTACTCTGCAAGTCGTCCTGATGTTGTGGCTGGTTCGTGGACACCTACAGTGATGTTATTCTTTTCCAGTCCTTGAAGATTCAGGGCCATCTGTACCCCAAGAGCAATGACTTCTCACACATTATTCACATTCCAGTTTGGTGAGAAAGGATTTTCCATTAGGGGAATATTAAATTTTATTTGCCCTTGCTTCCTCTTGGCTTCAGGCGATGCACTGACCATAGTGACAACAAGCACTATGTCTGATGCTCATTTGACCCTGTCTTGCCAAACTGCAAATTCAGTGCCGTCCTCACAACTTGCTAAGCACCCCAGGAGTCAAGCACATCTTTAGAGGAATGACAGTAAAATCGTTCCACCAATCTCCGATCTGAAATGTGTTCATAAATATCTAATATAAAAGTTGGCATTTACATTCCTTGCAATCTGCAGAAAAAAGAAAAAAAAACAATCAAGAGTTTAGAAAGATCCAAACAAGCAATATCTTGTCTGTGTTTAAAGTTTCCACGTCTTTCATGATTGATGGTCCAATAAAAACATAAAATATGCAGTCGCAGATGCGGCTTCTAATAAACACCAACATTTTGAGGACACAGGACTACACAGAGAGAAAAGAAATGGGGCAGATAAAATAGAAGATGCTTGTAGTTCGGGTGATCTAATGGATTTTATATCATATAGATTAAGACTTGGAGAATGACAGCAGCAAATAAAGGTTGCACCAACCCCTCTGAGAGCTTATATCAGGGCAATCTAAAAGCTACTACATAGAGTAATTGTCTGGGGAAGAGAGCTGCTGTTTTGAGGGCCGATGTTCACATTAAAATCGAATCGATTCATCTTTGCTAAAGCTAACAGCAAGGCTGACAGAAGCAGAACGTATTGCTTCTTATTGCAAAGATTAGAAAGATGGAGCCAGAATTTTGTCACATACATTATTATTGTTCATGTAATGTTAATGTAGATGGGATTTCAGCAATGTCAGAGCAAAATTTATGTCTCATAAGCTACAAGTTTATAAGACAAGCTACAAGTCAAAGACAAGACACTTGCATACCAACAACTATCTTCAGTTCTCTATGGATTTACAGTACAGTATACTGTATTTTAAAGAAAAATGCCTCATTTGCTCATGTTGCTCTCTGATGCATATTATACTGCCTCTAAAATCATTTCGGTGTTCATCTGAGACCCTAAATTGGAGGTCATCCAATCTGTAGGCCTCATTAGTTTGGTGGGAACAAAACTCGAGATGGCTACAAACAAATTTACAACAGAAAACAATCTTCCTGCAAATGAGACCCCCCCCAGGTGGGTTCACTTATTGATCCTTGTGTGAAACACCTATTGGATTTATGATAATGTTACATAACTTTAATTAGTTTAGCCTGAAGATACCATGGGGAAGGAATACACCATAGATTACAAGGACAAGAATTACAGTTTTAATTAAATTTCATTTGTAAACATCTCAATGGTGTTTGTTGGATGAAAATTATAGCGGACTATTGTCTCTTTAGTGTGTGTGTGTTTCTTGTTTTTTTCCCCATTCAAATTTATCTTCTGAAACTTCACCATGGTAGTTAGCCAGCAGGAACATGAACAGGCACACAAGGTTAGAAAAATTCAATTTCAACATTGAATCTCTGATCTGTATTACCGTACATATAAATTAAACTGTGAAAAAAACGAAAATGTGGCCAATATGTGCCGGTATATGTATTCTGAATGAGTACCAAAATTGAATGGGTTCTTCCTGTGTTCATATGCCAAAAGTATCCAGCCATCTATTATACATATTCATAGCATAGTGTTAAATTGATACCTCTCTAATTGTGTCAATCAAAAGTTAGCAAGAATTCTTGATACAGCTTTTGTATAGGATATTATTAGATGGCCCACGCCTATGAATGTATTCAATAATGTTCTTGTATTATTTATGGAGATCTCCCTGATTTTCACATTCTAAATTATTCAGTCTCCATCTTTATGAGAGCTGTTAAAAGAAGAATCAAACCGTTTATAGGAAGTACATTTACACAACTAGTATGACTTTATGAGACTTCACTTACAGTTGGATAAGGCGGAAGACATTTTGCAAACGCTGTACTCCCAAATTGCTTTTAATATATATTTTAATGCATTTACTTTTACCTCAGTAAACGGATATCTTTTAGAGTATTCATGGCTACCAGTATGTAAGAAGAAAACATATTAGCATGGACACTTTAATCTTGTTCCAGTTTAAGATGAATCCAGTTGCACTTACAGGACATTCTGCCATGTAATTAGATTTGCCCTCTTCCCATCCATACTGTTAAGACGTCCGTGTTCATCTTTTTTATATTCAGCGTACTTGAACGGTGCCTGCTTATTTTGTAATCCTCCTTAAAGAAGTCCTTGACTGAATGCCTTGGACGAGTTGCTTTGCAATATATCCCCTGCATTGTGTATGTGAATTCGAGGGGAAGTACAGTAACTGAATAAGGTAACAATGGTTGTGTATGTGTGTCAAAAATAGAAATATACATTTACCAAGTGCTTTAGTCTGGACACTTACACAATCTAAGGTAATGACTTTTGATACAAAGTGTCATAAAAAAAAAAAACGTACCATGGTTCTGCTGTTGATTTATTATGACTTTTGATTATAGTGACTCAAGTTTTTGTCCTGGGAAATGGACTGTTCACCACTATCTCACCAGTTCAAATGATATGTTGGTGTGAGTATGTGGTATGCTGGTATGAGTCAGTTGTTATTTTTAGGGTTGTTTCATTTTAGCAGTGTTTTCACTTGTTTGGATGGTGCAGGGTAATACTTTGACTTGTCTGAAAAGCAATATGCAAACCAACAATAACACATTTTCCATGACCACAGGGTCACATATTTTTTTAAGATACAAAAAGGTTTTTGTTCTTGTTAAAAGCTGAATCTTTATACATATTTTTTCAACTTCACCAAATGGAAGGCTCTAATTTCCTTGGAAGCATACAGGGGACTGATGTAATTTAACTGTACCTTGAGGGCATAAAAGCATTTCAGCAGGACTTACAAATGTGATAACGTTGACATTCAGAGCTTGAGACCATTTCTTTTGTCCACGAAGAAGATATTTTTATGCAGATTGTGTAATGATTTGCAACTGGTCAAAGCCTGCAGAAGATATTGAGTGTGTAGTAGTAATGTTATGTGCCGTGAGGCAAAGCAAGGCCAGGACCCAGGATGCAGAGTGAGAGACAAAGTCCACAGTTTATTGTTCACAAAAGTATCAACAGAAAATCACCTTGCTCAGGGAAAAAGTTCTAGAAAACAAAGTAGCAACCAAAAATCACCTTGTTCAGGGATGAAGAAACACTAAAGCGCAAAGTAGCAACATAAAACAATAGGGACCAAAGTAGCAACAGAAAGAGCCGTCTTAATAGACCGGTAGAACGAGAAACAAAAAACCACTACAAGCCGGAGACCAGGGACTAGAACACAACAAGGGTGTGGCAGGAGGAGACAAGCAAACGTAGCAGGTATGGCAAGGGAATCTTCCGGCACAGAACCAAAGGAGGGGCTGGTTAAATAGGTTGTTGGCTCATCAGGCTGATGAGCCCCAGGTGCGGGAGCAGGCCTCTGCCTGCGAGGTTGGCGCCGACTCCTGCCACACTCCGGAACTGCTTAGAGAGACAACAGAACCATCACAAGTAATTCAATAAAGTTTTTATTTAATACAAAGAAATGCAAAAACAGTTTAACACGTAGCCCCAAAGAAGCAAAAGCACAACAGCAAAAGTAAGACGTTTTGTGCCTTTGTGGGATGGAATGCAGCCAACACCCGGCCAATTGAAGAAGCTCCACTGTCTTTAAAATCAGGTTGGGCAAGACGTTAGATCCTGCACTATATTTCCTTTTCTTTATCCAGATACATCCGGTCGATACGAGAAGGACATTATCAAGATCTTGGAGGTGACACATTTCCTGTCACATCAAAATTATCATTCTTTTTCTCTCCCTCTTCCTTTCTCTGCTAGACGCACGCACATACACACACACATACTTTTTTTCTTTTTTTTTCATTAGATCGCTGTCATTTTTGTCTTTCTCTCTTATCCATCACCTTGCTCGATGCACTTATCTGTACAAATTGAGATGTGGAGTTGATGAAAGAGGCACCCTTCAATTACATTTTACTTTGGCTCACAACTTCCTCTATATATAACAAGCAAGTCCGTAGCCCCCTGGAAACCCTTTTATTACCTCTGAACCTTCATGCAGTGACAGTGTGCTTGACCAGACTCCATAAGTCATGGAAATGTAAAATTACTTTGGATCATTTCAGATCCTATCGATGAACGATTAAATCCTTGACCGTTAAAAACATCGTAGGGATTCAAATCATATCAGAAATGGTTCACTTCACAAACAAGCAGACAGCAACAGGACCATCTTTTTAAATAACTGTGTGGCTAAGTAAGGGATATATGCACATGCATATAGCGATCATGTAAGTTGAGTTGATTTACTTGGATAACATCAGCCTTGCTATGTGGAGATAATGTAATAGACGTAACTATATGACGGCTGGTGAAAAGATATTCTTTTGACAAACCAGATTGTATGTGTTTATTTATTTATTGTTATACCAGATACTGTAGGTAGAAGAATTTACATGTACAATAGCTTTTCATTATGTCAACATTTATTGTGGACATCCCTGGAGCAATACTGACATTAAAAAAGCTGTGATGATATTACATGACTGATGTATGACTTCAATATGTGATATAGATGCAAAGGTTACCTCGCAAGTCAACCAGCCCATCAGATGTTCTAGGAAATCTAAAAGCTATTCGTCGCCTGCGTCTCGTGATAGTCATATTATGGAAAGCACGATTTTGACAATTCTAGTTAAACCCTGCAAAGATCAACAGCACGGTTGCAAAACAGATGGTTGCACAGTATGTGTTGACAGCTGTTACACAGCAACACAATTACAAAAAAAAAAAAAAAAGTCACATTGGGATCATTTATGGCTTTGTATGATTGAAATAAAAGTAATACTCTAACTATACGATAACAATCTACTGTAGTCTATATAGCCCACTAAAATAATCCAGAAGTATTGTGATTGATATCCTGCAAGGTAACCACATACCACAGGAGACTGAAGCTCATTTTAGAGTAAAGAGTAAAACAAATTAAACACAAGAGTTTAGCAGAGTGTATGCTGTGCGTGTGAGGGAAAACGTCATTAGCCTGTGATGCTGCTAATGGCCATTTTCAACACTTGACCCGGGATATGGTCGATGAAATCTTGAACGAACAAAAAGGACAAATCTAAAAATTCTCTCATGCTGCTGTCAGTGTTGACATTTGCCAGAATGAACAATGAGCATGACCGCATTGATAAATGTCAGCCGGCTGTTTGTCAGTCGGTGTCACATCAGTCAGAAATCGTTGCTCACTGTTGGAAAAATTCTCACCTCCCATTTTTTTCTCCTCAGATACAAAAATCATATTACGTGTAATTGGTAAATAATTTTCAGATTGCACAATTTAAATAAAACAATACAAAGGCCTAGTAATCCCTTCGTTAGCTTGTTTCTTAGAATTGTTAGCTTGTAAGCTAGCCTGACAATTCTACTTATCATTTCTTCTTTGAATTGTTCATTTATCTTTTCAGCTCAATTATTACATGACATTCACAGTGCAAAAGATATTTCTGCCCTTCTAATTTCCTCTTTCTGACACATTCTTAATGAACAACATACTAGGAACTTTCTGACAGCGCTACAGCCAACCGTGCATTCACACCAGCATTCTCCAGTTTTCAAGTGAGTACACTAAAAACGTTTGACTAAACTCCAACCTCTGAAGACAGCAACAAATTAGTTCCGTCTACAACATCCGGGAGGTTGACTGGTTAGGAAACTTTTTTGACCAAGTAAGGAGTAGAAAGTACAGATACCTGTTTTCAAATGTAGGGAGTAAAAGTACAAAATATGTTGTCTAAAAAAAATAACAATATAAAATACTGGCATCTGTTTCACACAGAGGCGGAAATACATCACGGGATGAAGACTAATATTTTTGACATATTTTGTGCCCCAAACTGGAACTGTGTCATAAAATTAGATAATAGAGATAAATGCAAGAAACTTCAGTCATTAATTACATGCTATTTGCTGTGTCCTACTCATGTAAAAATAGATATAATGTACATACATTTTACTTGCAAATAGATGTAAATTGAGGTTGTCTAAATGTGTCTTATTACATTTTTTTTTTTTAATTATTATTTATTATTATTATGAGGAAGAGAAGAGCAGGTGGCCAGATGGACAGATGAATAACTCGGCACCAACACACTTCTCTGTCAGACATATAGTAAGCGAATGGATCTGATTGGCTGCGGCCAGACATGTGGGTAACCCTGATAGGTCGCTGAAAACAGGACTAACATGGACTTCTCTGATTGGCGTCTGACCGAGTAAAGCGATTACATCACATAGCTTCTGACTTCACATAGCTTCTGACCAGTTGAAACTAGTTGCTGGTTACATGTTGATTGCATCAGTTCAAATCAGACACTTGCCCCAAAAAAAACAGTCATGACAATATTATTTTGTTTATTTTTTATATTCTTATGTATTTTTATTCTATTTTTATTATTTAGTATTATTACATTAGATATTATGTGTAAGGTTGGTCTGTGCTTATAGCATTGATGAGTTACAGCATGAATGTGTATGTGCATATTACTTTAATGAAATGACAGAAGTTTCCTCTGTTGTGTGAGTTTCAGTAAAGATTGGTTCACGCACAGGTACAAAGAGATGCTGCAGTGACTTCAAATTGAAATGCCTTAGAATGTCAAGTCGATAGTTATGGAGTCACCAAATTAATACTGAAGATGAGCATATTACATGTCGATATAGCAACTCTGCGGTGTCAAAAAAGATATTGGATTTGAATGTAATTATGCGTGTGGCATTCTATTTGAGTAGTGTCACATTCTGCTTAAAGTTAAAAAATTGATTCAAGAAAAAACATTGTCTGTGCCTACTTGCAGCAGTGTTGAAGTAGGCTGTGGATTTACCATTAACCTGCTGTGACTCTCTTCCATGACTAATTGTAAATCTTTTCTTTGTGCTTGTACAATGGGATAGTTTTATCGCGCCTACTTTTTTTTAAGAGCAAAAAGAAAAATGCTATACACTGTAGGTTGTTTTAAAATGCTATCAAAAACATGAGGAATAATATCCTTTAAAGTCGGTTTCATTTGAAGTCATTTAATGTTACAATCAGAATGACAAAAAGTGAGACCAAATTTAGATAAACACCAAAGCAGCAGTGTGCAAACTAGGGGTGTCACGATTCGCCAACTCCACGATTCGATTTAAATTTCGATTTTGGGGTCACAATTCGATTTTTTTTTCGTTTTTTTTTTTTTTTTTTTTTTCGCTCCCCCACTTTATAACACAGAGGCATATGCTTCTGTAGGCTAAGGCTAGTCTATGATCATTGGTTCTATTCATTGTAAAGTAAATCTTATTTCAAAAGATCGGCTACATATAGGTGATGCAATTTCCATATTATTTTTGTGTAAATTTATGTAATATATGATAATTGACATTAGGCAGGAATGATCAAATTCAAAGAATTTATTTACAATATAAAGTTAACCGTCTTGTTCTTACTGAAGTGTAAAATAAAAAATAAAAAAACAAAAACAAAAAGTCACAGTGGGTGCCTGCCATCTATTGACTGTTTTTGGTTCCAACAGTGTGCTGTGCGTTCCTCTTAAAATAATGTGCAATGTGCAACAACAACAAAAAATATATTGTATCCAAAGTCATGGAACAAATACAGACTGAACAAACTATATCCCAACATTTACAGTTGCTGGGCATACTGTAGCGTGGTTCAAGTACACTAATTAAATGTTTGAATCGTGTGTCCTCTCTTCTATTTCGATGCTCGAAATCGTGACGTAATTTCG
Source organism: Festucalex cinctus (assembly GCF_051991245.1). NCBI lineage: Eukaryota > Metazoa > Chordata > Actinopteri > Syngnathiformes > Syngnathidae > Festucalex > Festucalex cinctus. The sequence continues at coordinate 13,151,800 of NC_135424.1, forward strand.
ATCGATTTCGATAAAAAATCGAAATCGTGACACCCTTAGTGCAAACATATATTTATTTCAATATTCAAACTTTTCACACATTCCATCCAAGAAGACTGTAGATTAGGAGGTGGAGGGTGATGTAATAACTGTCAGGGCCCTTGAAAATAGTATTTTCAATTTATGGCATTGACCTGGAGGGGGCCCAAGTCCGATTATTTTTTCCCCTCCGTTTATGTGATTGGGATTGTTCAGGCATGAAATTTGACAAAAGAACTGATAACCAGGTTCACTTCTGAGTGCGGTGTTATCTCTAATTCGATTACCTTGGAAATCTTTTGAATCACGTCTCAAAAGCGCCCTGCATTATGATGAAATGATTGGGGTTAAAAGCTGAGAGTGACAGGAAGCAGCCAGAGGGCTAAGAGAAAGGTGAAAACATTTGCCAACCTCTGTTCCAGCGAGAGAAGTCATTTCCATCTCTGATGAAACAGATGGTCAGCTCAGTTCATTTGCTTCGAAGCCCAAACACAGATTTTCCACCAAGGTGTAATCAAAAGTGTCGTGTAACCGCATACTTGTGAACATGGCAGCAGAGTGTAACAAAGATTGAACCTACAAAAGGTGAGACGGTTGCAAGATGCCTTTTCAGGTTGACTTTAGGGCCATTTTGTGCATATGTGTTGATTAACACGAGCACAGACAGAATTTTAATAAGAGCTTCCCATCCCTGCTTTCAAGAGAATTCAATTTATTCAAACAAAAGCGCTCAGCGTCTAATGTGTTTTGAATTATCTTTGATAGGTGGTGACAAGCACAGCCTTATGGATTACATCGTTCTCAGACATTTCGACAAAAATAACCCCTTTCACACTTACATCTGTTTTCATCAAACTCTCGTTCATGTCCTTCATTTGTTCAGTTGTGGAAACTGTGGAATAACTGGTATGGCCACAAAAAAAAAAAAAAACTGTCTGTGGTACTCAGTATAATGCAGCACATCTCCACACATATGCAAAATGTAACCACAATAACACGTTAAATTAACACTTGTCCGACAGTGTCAGTCTAGACTGTGCATGAATATTTTTCTAAAAGGCGGTATTATCCCACTAGCCTATTACACAATATTGGATATTATATTGTGCTAGGGCAGGGGTCTGCACCCTGCAGGTCTGGTATGTGGCTCTGAGTCCATCTCATGGGGAGCGCTTAAAAAAAAAAAAAAAAAAAAAAAAAAGTATATATATATATATTTTTTACATATTTATTTTTATTTTTTAGATAAAATATTCTTCAAATGAATTAATGATTTTGATTTAAAAAAATAAATTTCACAGATGAAAACATTTATAAAATTGCATAAAAATGCCCAAAAAGGAAGAGGAAAAGCAGAATTTACTATAAAATGTCTATGAAATTGCCAAAAATGTTAGCACATTGAATAAAAAGGCAGAAAATGTTCAGAAACTAACCATATGTCCTAAAACAAAGAAGTCAGAATTGATTTTTAAAGAAAAGGCAAAAAGAAAACCCTCAAAAAGTAACTATAAAATGTCCACACAAAAAGAAATCCCCAAAATTACCATAAAATGTCCACAAATTTGCCAAAAATGTCAGAAACCCGCTAGCAAAAAAAAGGCAGAAAAGAAATGTCAAAAATAGCCATAACATCTAAAAAAAAGAAGCTAAGCAAATAGGCATAAATATGTCCATAAAATTACCAAAAATGACCGAAATTTGACACAAAGGCAGAACAGTCCAAATCTCTCTATTTTCAACATTTTTTTGGGGGATCTTTCTTTTCTGTTCATAAATTGGGAAGAGTGAGCTGAGGTTTACAAGCGTACTCTTCCATCTTTTCGAGCTTTGTAATGGTGTTTTTTTTTTATTTTTATTTTTTTGCCTATAAAACCATTAGGACAGTTAAAAATGGCACTAAGTGCACCTATCGTTTTGTCACTTAAGGCTGAAAGCCATTTAAACAATACTTGCAAGCTAGGTGTGCAGTTAGGCAGACACTTTCAACACTCCATTTGCCACCATTCAAATGACGGCTGTTTGGTAGCAAAGTTTTTTTTTTTTTTTGTTGTTTTTTTTTTTTTTTTAACTTGATTTTCACGCATGCGCAAACGTATTGCTCACTTTGCTTATTAGCTCATCACAATTTTCAAATGTTTTGCAGCTCCAGACAGATTTTTTTTTGTTATTTATTTGGCCTAAAATGGTTCTTTTGACAGAAAACATTGCTGACATCTCTGCTAGGGGTTATAATGTTGTGGAAAAACTACGACTAATACATCACGTATAGTTTTGCACAGCTCTTTCATCTGATGTAGTTCAAATTTGCAGACATCTCAAATGCTAATAATTTCTGTTCTGGGCTGCAGCTAAAGACGAGACCTTGAGCGGTGCTGACCTTTGAAAATATCTGCCTGATGAATGGGACGTGTTAAATTGAACAAATGTGCATCAGCTGTGGGAGGGGATGGAGATCTTGAGAAATAATCCTGCAGTATTGTCAAGTATTGAGCGGATTTGAAAATGAGCTAATGAGGATAAACTGACCCATTTGCAGGGTTGTAATGAAGATGAACAGGAAATGATGGACTGTTTCTGGGTGTGAAAAGGTCAGATGAACTGAATCCGCCTGCTATGGAAATCAATTGAAATTCATGCTGAAATACAATATGAGTTGGCATAACTGCCGTTCACCTATATCGGTTTCTAAATGGCTTGTGATAAGAACACATTTCTGGTGTTGCCATGGCGATGGTCAACTACTTTAACAGTATGGTGGATCAAGCTGGAAATCATGTGATCTGTTAGCGCTATGATGAAAGGCTAAAACACATGCATTTTATCCGTTAAGGTCTTGCCTAAGGTATGTTAGCGACTGCTGTGACATCCTTAGTGGCGGAACATATTTTGTCAATTTCTGAATTGTAAAATTTCAGGGCCACTCGATTTTAACGCTTCCATTGTATCCGCAGACAAAAAGCCTGCATCTAAGCTTTCCAAACAACTTCACAGTTTTTCTTTCAAACTTTTAACTACAAGATCTATGATGTTATGGAGCCCGGAGAAGCCATTAGGCTTTTCTCTGTATACAGAGCAAACAAAAGCTGATATAACAGGACAAAGTGCTCCCCAGGTAGCCAGCAGGCAGAGATGAGTTAAGGCCTGTTGGTGTTTATGGCCATCTTGGGGGCCCATCTCTCAACTTTGTGAGGATGTTGAGTATCACTCTAGCACTGATCAGAGAGTATCTTTTTTTCGTTTGTTGTTGGGCCACATTTCAGCATTTAAGTCAGTTTCTACAAGGCTGCTACACTTTCTCGTTTCTTGTTATCGCTGTATTTACAATTATTTCTCCGCTGGCCAGGATGGTGGCCTATGTTTTATGTCATTACCAATTGAAACGCCATCATTATCTTTACTAATGCGATCAATGCTGGCCTACACCACATTGTGGGATGAAGCATGTGTTAGCTGTAAATGATGCACACCCTTCTGCTTTCAAGGCAGCCTGTAAATTACAATAACAGGGCGAATTAATTTCCACTTAGGATGATCACCATAATAGGACTCAAGGATGAAATGGATGCAAGAAGTCATTAAAGTGTGTGTGTGAAGTGTCTTTTTATTTTAAAGTTTCTAGTTAGGGAAGAGAAAATGAGGCTTGATCTAAAATTGAATCTCCAGCCAAGGGAAATCCTCTGAGGCTATGGATTTGTTGGAGGATATTGGGTACAAATTCTCAGAAAGAAGGATGAATATTAGAACCTGCTCAAAACGCAATTTCATTTTGCAGGAATGAAAATAATAATCTTCACCTAACAGTCCACTGCTGTGAAATGACTATGACTTTTATTGGAAAACACAGACATGTCAAAAGCTGAATGAATGCCATCCTAAATTTTACTACTCACTACAACTATACACTCACTGGACACTGTTATGTTCTGGATTTGGATTCCAAACACAGACCTAAATAAGAGTTTTAACGTTTTTTCCACATCACATCAAAAGGCGTAGAACTAACTTGACTTGACCAGAAACAACGAGAAGGCATCGATGAAGAGAGAAGCAGGTGGCCAGCTGGACAGAGGAATAATTCGACAAAAACACAAATTTCTCAGACAGCTTCTATAGACAGTGAATCGATCTGATTGGTTGTGGCTGGACATGTGGGTAACAGGACTGACATGGAATTATCTGATTGGTTGTTGGCTAGATAAAGAGATTATAGATTCCTGACATCACATAGCTCTTGACATCACATAGCGTATTACCAGTTGACATTAGATGCTGTTTGCATCAGTTCAAAACAGACACAAAACAGATCGTACGGTCATGACCCGAAAATAACCCTGGCCCCAAATAACACACAGGCAAAACACGGTAATGACAGCCACAGCATTACTTAGGCAGATTCAACGTAAAAGCTACCTTGTGCTTTTACAGGGTCTCACAGTCTATTAAATACTTTGGGTGCTTAGTGCTGTCCATTTCCTCTAGAAATTAAAATGTGTTACCTATATGATTTAAGTCCGGAGATTGACATGGCCAGTCTAAAACATTTCACTTCTTGCTTGCTTACCTCCCGATGAATTTAAAATAAAAATAAAAATAAAAGAATCAATGAAAACAGTCAAATGTATCAATAAAATGATTTAAAATGAATGAGATACCTAAAGCTGTCAAACCAGAAAGATGATTCCAGCCCAACCTTGATATTTTTCTTGCTAATGAATGTTTCACACATTCTTGTTTTGAGTACTGTACTTTTATTTCATGATGTCTTCTATAAACAGCAGATTGTATATTTTCACTCCATTACTTTGGAGGTTTCTACTGATATCTCTGACAGTTTTTGGGTTTACAAATTTCACAATTTTTCTATCCACCTGTTCAAGGTCTCTGTTACTTGTGCACTACTTTGCTCTTTTAGACAGTACAAATGGTTGCACTGGCTGACGTCTGAATTGTCCAGTATGGTGTATGCTCCAATTCTTTTGCTCACATGAAAAACGAGTGGATACAAATTGCTGTGCTAACATCTAAGTTGTGTACGGTAATACATGGCCTTGTCTCATATTCATATTTTGGTGTCAAGCTCAAACTTTTCAATCTTCTGCAAAAATAGGACTAGTTCTAACTGTTAACTGTTCACTTTCTTGCATTTTCAACAATCAACAATAACATTGTTTTGCAAGATTTTCGATATTGGTTACCTTTTTGAGCTAAGGTGCAAAAATAATCTCACTTCTTGTAGTGTTATTTTACAACCGCAATACAAAACATACAGTATCCTTACCTGTCTGTGTGTCAGTCAACTGAGCATCTTTATCTTCTTCTTCTTAATGATTGAATTCTTTTTGTCTGGATAGACATCAAAATTGGCAATTCCACCCCCCTTTGATCTACCCGTTTCATCAGCTTTTACAGTTATTTCCTGTGTTCAAACAAGAAACCAGGCAAAGAGGAGTTTTTATCTCTTTAGCTGCCTTGGGGGAGCCGGTCTCAAACTCATTAAGACGCTAGCTACTGAATTTGAGATAAGCCTTATAGAATGACAGGTGGGCTGAAGTCGCTATTTAATAACCTGAAGGGTGTGTGTAAGTGGGGGGAGAGATACTCCGTATCTGTGTTTTTAATTCTTGCACTTAAACAGCATTCCCTCCCACTAACGTCTGAACAAAGGTGCTGTAGTGAGCACAATCTTGAAAATGGAGTAATTAATGAAGCATACTGTGTGCCACTAATGTAATGACAGAACAACATAATTGCTTGACTTGTGTTTGTGAGGAGAGCTGCTGCATGACCTTTTTGTACACTTTTTGATACATCATACTGGATGTTTTTAAAGGGTGGGTATTTTTCAAGTGAGGTTCCACTTTATTCATGTGGAAATACAAATGTAATATCCTAAAATATATTCTATTCTATTGTTATTTTTCTATTATTATAATCACTGTGGTAAAACATATTTCTGAGCTTTTATATGTATTTGGAAAAAAAAGTTGAACATCTAAAATGATTCATATCCTTCTCAAAAGGCAAATAAAACACAACCTATAGTTGCTGATCAGCTTTTTGCATGACTGAGGTGATATTTTTGTCCATTCATCTTTAGCGATGAGCTCTTGTCATCATCCTGATCTTTAGTTCCCACCACAGATTTTCAACTGAATTCAAGTCTTGACTGTCTGCACCACTGCAAAAAGCTAATATTTAATCCACAAATCATTTCTTAATCACTTTTGCTGTGTTTTGGGATTTGATCTAATGCTAAAAATACAGTTTTAAACATCTTTTGACGACCCAAAGGTAGTATAGGTGGAAAATCAGTAAAGTAGCACACAATAATAGACATATAAATTGCATTCTGAATTAAAAAAATAAAATAAAATTGCATATACTGATTTTCGATTTACATCTGAAAATGAACGGCTCCTTTCTGCCAAATTTTTCCAACAGTTATCCTAGTTTAGCAGTGTTGGGAATGTTACTTTAAAAAAAGTAATTAGTTACAGTTACTCATTACTTGCTAAAAAAAAAAAAAAAAAGTTACCGTCAGTTAGTATTTTAATTATGTCATAATAAAAGTACTCGTTAACAGGCAAAGTAACTATATTATATCAAATGATTTGGATTTTTTAATTTGTTTATATTATTATTATTATTATTATTATTATTATTATTATTATTATTATTATTATTATTATTATTATTATATTGTTATTCTTATTTTTTTTAATACAAGGAATTCAAATTATGTCCATGCTATATTGGGTGTTCTCATTTATTTTTGTGGATATTTATGTCAATAAAATGCCTCACTCCATAATGACAAACAACATATCCTGTATGTTCTACCACTGCCAATTACTACAGCAATCAGAATAATAATTGAACTTTTTTTTTTTTTTTTTTCCCTTCCCCGAGCCATCACCTTATCGTGGTGGAAGGGTCTGTGTGCCCCAATCTAACCTCGAGTTAAGGGGCTAAAGTGTCTGGGTCGTTATGCTCCTGGCAGGGTCATCCATGGCAAACAGGTCCTCGGTGAGGGACCATAATTATTGATCACGAGCTGTGGGTCATGACCAAAAACCGGATACAAGCAGCTGAAATTAGTTTTCTCCCGAGGTTGACCGGGCCCTTCATTAGTCATAAGGTGAGAATCCTCTCTCATCGAGCCGCTGCTCCTCCGCAGTGAGAGAAGTCAAGTGAGATGGCTCGGGCATCTGATTTGAATGCCTCTTGGAGAACTCCATGGTGAGGCCCCGGAGATGAAATTATGTATCATCAAATTATGTAACATTTCTTCAAGCTCTACAATGAATTCCATGGAAACAAAATGTCAATAACCACCGTCAAAGTCATTAACACATTCATTTCACAGGTTGCCTAAGGTGTGTGCTGTTGTATTTATGCTTTTATCATTCGATTCTGTGGCTGTGTTCTGAATATTAGAATATTTCATGCATCCATTGTAGAAGAGAGTAAGCTGCTTTTTCTGAAATTAACTGACATAAAAACTTTGCAAAGATGACAGAGAGCAAGGTTGACTCCAACATAGCAATGGGTGGCCCAAGAGTACCTTGCTAATTTGTCCCCATTCTGTAAGAGGATGAAACAGCAGGACATTGTGGTGAAGTAGATCTGTGATGAAGCCTCAGTGTTGTGCCGTTACTCGAGAGCCAAAACCTATTTTAAGCCACACCCCTAACACACGTTGCATGCCCCAAAAAGTCACATGACCAGTCACACTGTATGCACGATATTCAAATTCAAATGTTTAAAGTATGTTTAATCTTTACTGCAGATTTACTGAATTCCTGGAGCCTTTTGAACGAGTCATCCAACCTGAGGAGCTTTGGCTGTACAAGAATCCGCTGGTTGAGTCCGATCTTATTCCCAAAAGGGTCATGTTCGTAAGTACCTACTGTATCATTACGCATTCCCTTTTATGGCCAACTTGATAGCAGCCATATAACTGGTCATTATTTCTATGTAGCTGAACCACTATCTTCGTTTAATTCTTACTCATTTGTGCAGCGGCAAAATTCTTCATTTAGGATGATTAATAGTATGAATTCTCATCTTTGAGTGGTTAAGATGAGCCTTGCTGGAGCTGATAAATATTGGAGGGTGTTAGAAAACTGTGCCGATAAGCCTTCCATTGTGAAGAAGGAGAGCCTGGGCTTAGAATAGATGAAACAAATACTGCTCACATTCAATGTTCAATAAATACAGTGACATCCGTTGGATTTAACACTTTATATACAGGTTATTGCAAATTTTAGGACCAGCTATTATTTTCAGTGATACACTGCTGTAGTTGAGTGTTGGAAATAAAGATGTGATTTGTCTGTCACAGGTTATTATGCACATATATTGGCAGCTTTGCTTTATAGCTGCAGTCTCCACATTATAACATCGAACATTTGCAAAGAAATATGTAACTTAAAGAAATATTAACTTAAACACCGGTATGAGCTTCTTTTTTTTCCAAACAATGCAGAACACTCAGCTAGTCATGCAGTAGCCTCACAGAACAGTAATTTATCACTATCTTTGTCTTCCTCTTTCTCCGAACTAAACCCACTAAAGCCTTTTTCTTCAGTGTGAGAATACAACAGCCCCAGAACTCCTTCCTTACACCCTTGCTCAGGTCCTCTCTCGTTGTCACGGTCACTTTTGTCACAAGGCATATTTGCTCAGTGATGGTGTGAATTGATGTCCATCTATACAGTTTTTGAGCAGTTCAGGGTGTAGTCCGCCTTTTGTCAGTCAGCAGGGATAGTTCCTGAACAGATAAAAAAATTTTATTGTCTCAATTAACCTCAATTTGAGGTATATGTGTCCTTGTTTATAACGAGCTGAACATTCAGAATTTATTGTACTCACTAGTTCAAGAACAGAGTAATTGGCATAGCCTATATATTTTTTAATTATTATTATTTACACATTTCTCAAATAGTAACAAGTGGTCGATTAAAAGCAGATCATTTTTGTTCTGTGTCTCCCAAATGGCGGCAAAAGTTATGAGTTGCCTTGCTGCCTCAAAACTCGCTCACACAAATACACAAACACTTCCCAACTACAACATAGAGTAGTACACCCAAGAGCTGGGTCAAAAAGTCTTCTTTTACAGAGATAATATAATAAATAGTATGTTTATTGTTGTGGTTGTGTTTTGCTGTTGTGTAGACTAAGCTGCATCATACTATAGCTGTATTTTTTGTTATTAGTTTCTGCCTTCTGTCTCTCCCCATAACACAAATAAAAGTTATAATAGTATATCAAATGTATTTTCAATAATATTGTGCAACACAATAATCAAATATTACAAGTCTTTTTCACTGAGCTTTTGGGTAATAAGTCTATTTTCCATTTTGCTGAGGAGCTACGGGAGGAACCCTGAACTCACCCACCTTCTATTGTAATGGAACTTGCATTTGATAATACATCCATTCTGTCTTTTCAAAACACTCATCAACAATTCGCACATGTAATGTCGGCATGTTTCCATGGAAGCCACCATTCTATTACCCAAGCACCCTTGAAATTTCAATGTGTAGGAAATGAGATTATAAGGTGTTCATCAGCGTCAATACTTCCAATGAATAGAAAAGAGACTTGTTTCTAATACATGTTTTGGCCATCTGATATTGGAGTCTAAAATGACCCTTGGTCTTTATTTAAGGGGTGGTATACTGAACTATAGTTTGGAACAGTGAATGCATGTGGGGATGAGAAAGACTCGTAATGGAACGAGCATGAGAGAAACCTGCAGGGCAAGCGGGAATGGAAGGAGATTAGTTTAGGAGAAAAAGAGAATGATTACGGCGACTACTGTTGAGTGCAGCCCCTGGTCAAAAAACACATACCTTTACTCTGTGCTGTAATTTTAAGGACAACGCCGTAAAATTTACAACATGACTATTTGATATTAACCATATCAGTGGTCGCCAACCACAGTTAATTGATTTGTGTTTCTCTTTGCAGCGGAGCAAATAAGTCCCGATCGAGAATGTATGCCACCTCCCTTGGAGATTAGTTTCTGATCGGGAAAATGTGCTAATTAATTAGCCTCTCACCACAAAGCGTATTTGATTTCTTGAGAAAACAGCATGTGCAGGTCATTGGACTTCAACCACCTCACATGAAAACAGCACTGAGCATATACAGTTGGCGATTCCCATGAGAGCGCTTTTGGTGTGCCGCAGGAATGTATCAAATTTCTCTTAATTGGCCAAAAAACATGAAGCTATAACAAATAATGCATCTTTGTTCATCTATCTATGCCAGTGACTGCATCCAGGCTCAGCAAACTTTGGGAATCACTGCAGTAAACTGCATGAAAACATGAGGAGAACTATCTGTGAGGTAAATGAGGGGAGAAACAATTGATCAGCAGGAGATGGCACTTTTGGAGGATTGGAGGAAGCAACAGAGAGCAGTGCTGACACATCTGCTGTTGTGCAGTCACTGGCAGAATTTAGAATTTGGCAGTCGGGAGACACTTTTCACACCATTGAATGGGTATTTTCAAAAAAGAGACTGAACTTATTTTCATGTCTGACACCATCATAAAAGACCATAATAACCGTATTCAAAAAGGAACTGCCGGTTACACCAGCTACATTGGTCACCATGTACAATATGAGCTCACTTTTAAAAAAAACAAAAAAACTATATGAGCTCACTGATTTGTTGAGCAGCATTTCAACACTAGTCAGCTTTCCATCCCATTTTTATTAGTTTTTTTTTTTTTTTTTTTTTTAGAAATTTGAAAATAATTAAATCAAATCAAATCTAACCTCATTTATATAGCAACTTTCATACATCCAAATGCAACTCAAAGTGCTGAACAATTAAAACATCCATAATACAATAAAAAGAAAACTCCACCCTTCCTCCCATATCCCCAAGATCGTACCCCCAGACATACACGCAAACCACAACATGGCGGGGCACAGAAGAACCCTGTGAGGAAAGGCACCTAGGAGGAGTTCATCCACATTTAGAGGGATGACGGCCAACCACCACTGGGAAGAATGCCATCCCAGAGACCGCCGGCCTACAGACTGAAGCGAGCCACAGCTCCCCGGGGCCAAGGGGCCCCCGGGACAACAGTTGCCCGCCCGTAGGAGAAGACCAACTATCCCTCCCAGTGTGGAGCTAAAGACTTAGCAACTATCAAATAAAAACATTTAAACACTAAAACAAAACAAACACTCAAAAACAAAATAAAAGGCAAAAACAAAGCTAAACGACAATATAAATTAAAATAGCTAATTAAATAAAGGGGGTTAAATAGAAAAGAGATGATTCAAATGCCAAACAAATTCAAATGTGAAGCGCTTGGAACCATCTTCAAAAGGCATTCTCATCTGGATAGCAAAGCACTCCTCAAGAGACGGAGAATTTCCTTTCCAAGGGCCATGCTTGGTCTCCAAACCATCATTCACGAAACTCATTCAGAGATCTGCCCCAACCTCTGGACTGGTCTTGGAATTACTCTCAATCTTCCTGTCATTGTGACTCAAGCAGAGATGCCCTTTTCAAAAGCTCAAGTTAATAGGAACCTACTTGAGGTCAACCATGTCTCAGAAACGTTTAACTTGCTTCAGAAGCATCAACCACACAGTTAGTGAACAGATATACAAGTAGACAGTAGGCAATTTTCCACCAAGGAAGGCCAGAAGGCAACAATTTGTGGATAATTTAAAAGAAAGCAAGCACACTAGAAAACAAATGCAAAATTACAGTAAAAGCATTCCCTTACATTTTTTTTTTTTATTTCATATTTTATTTTTTTATTGTTTGCGGTGGTTGTGCAAAGAGATGTCCTGCGCAGTGTTCCGCTCAGCAACACTCAGCTGGAACGCTTCATGAATATCAGTTATCTCAAAATGTGTCCAGACAACTGCAACAGTAGGTGGTGTTGGGCACTGTCAGTCATTTTATGCCCCAAGCGGTAGCAGGTTCAAAAGTGACATGTGAGCAAGGTGCTCTATATGTTATACAAGCACTGAGATATTTTCAGTGTGGCTTGTGAGGGGGAGAACCTAATTCATTTAATATGTTCTCTGTTGCCGTTACTTTGAGGCTTTCAGCATGCCCTGTCTGGATTTGGTTGACTTATTTTTCAAACTGGCTTGCTTTCTCATGTCATACATGAATTGAGACACCCTTACTCCTTTCCTAGCCGTTCCATATACCAAAATGTGACAGTTTTATTATATTTTCAAGGTTACAGAATGTATGAATATATCATTCACAGAACACCAGGTTTGCTTGAACACTATTACATTGAGTCAAAAATGTTTGTTGTTGTTCTGGATTGAGGATGAAAATAACGTCAGCTGTAAACCGTTCATGTACTCATGTGATCATCATAATGATGATACCATCATAAAACATGTTTTATGGTACACAGTAAAGTAGTGACCAAATCTTTACTGTTGGTGGAAACTTCAGTGTTTCCATGACAACATAAATCGAGAGCCCACTGCTTTATTTACAATACATCCGTCGCTCTGTATTTTGTCTCTTTGAGTGTCCTTGCATGGTTCCAGCCACTCTTCAAAGTCGAATACTAACAAATGAAAGTGTCCATTAAGCATTAAAATGTAATAGGAATGTTGGTACCAGCACCATAACTGTAAGTAGGTGTCAAGATGAAACGATGTTCCTTTACGGTTGTCCTTCTGAGTCCTCAGACTAAATGGACCCGCAATAACTGTGACTGTGGCATTAAAATGTTTTGGGCAACTGTGCTGAATGCACTGCCGCACATCATATTTTATTTAGTGTTGTCAAGTGATTAAAATGATTTAACTAGGGGTGTCAGGTGATTAAAATTTTTCATCGTAATTAAACGTATGACTTCAACAGTTAATTAACACACGATTAATCACAAATTTTTGTATCTGTACTAAATGTACAATAAAATGTACAGTTTTTTCTGAGTTTCATACTCTGTTGACATAAAAGTGGAATAATGTTAAACAAATACAAATATGGCTGCATCTTTTATTCAATGATACAGTAATTTCATAATAATTCGTAAAATTGAATTAAAATTAAAAAGATGTACTGTTCTGTTAAAAAAAAAAAAAAGTGTGATAATGATTTGTTTTGAGGTCATTTTTCTGCCACTAGATGGCATGATTGTATTTGTAAGACGGTGACAGCTCAGTGCATTTTTATTTTCATATTCAGTTATCTAATCTTTGACAGGAAGTAATGTGAAATTCTGCACATTTCAAAAATTTTAAATTACAATTTGACCCCAGTCTCAACACATTATGGACTAGTGATATTCAATGTTTGCTTGTTTGTTCGGTTTGTTCAGTCGGTCGGACGGTTGGCTGTTTTGTCTTGTTTTGTTTTGTTGTGTGTAGTCACCATCGCGAATGAAACCACGCGAGACACGTGGGTCGACGTGCCATTTTGTTTTTGGCCTGAACCTAGCATCAGGCTCTTGCCAGCGCAACTGAGATAACGCCAGATAAATGGAAAAAGATGGATGGGTCCTGTTTTCTTGTAAAATTTTAACACTGCTTTGGTCTCTCAATTATTTAACCACACATCCTCACTGCAGATTGAATATATAAAAAAAAAGGTGTTGTAGAGATACTTGTCTGCTGTGTGAGCACTTTCGATGTGCCCCTGAGCAATAAACCTCCAAGCTGTTCAGGAATCTGACACTGTTGTGTATCCTCGAAACTCTCTGTTTTACTGTATGTCTACATACACGGTGCTTAGATCAGTTTGCATGCAATAGAGGGTTTCCCCCTTCCTAATATCCTTCCAGGGTTTACCCTCACACAGCAAGCCAGCTGAAATAAGTAGGCATTAGCATGACCCCACTAAGTGTAATAGAAATAATGAATAAGCAAATAAAGTAAGAAATGCAACTAAAATTGTTATAATGAGCAGTCAGTTGCCTGCCAACAGTTTTCCAGCTGGAGGATGAAGAGAAAGCCAAAACGTCAAAGTAATGGTCCGTTAAAACCCTCGTAACAATGAAGCAGATTGTTTTTCTGCTTTGTTTGACATGTTGAAAATGAAATCATTATTGAATACACTGCAGAAGGTCATTCCCTGAGGCAGATGTAATTTCATATTGGTTATCTAAACAAGAAACACGTGACTAATGCCAATGAAATAACAGTTCATCTTGATTTCCTTGTAGGCAATCTCCTTCCTTACTCCCTTGGCGGTGATATTCGTGGTGAAGATTATTCAGAGGACAGACAAGACAGAAATCAAAGAGGCATGTTTAGGTGGGTGGAGCTAATTTCATGATTTTTTTTTTTTCCTGGTAGGGTTTTTCTTGGCTCAAATTGAGGCAGAGGTGGTATTACCCTGACTATGATGGGTGACGACTACCGATACCAGGTATTGGTATCGGTGCTAACACCTTATTTTAAGGTATCGGTACTCGAGGCACTGACTGACACCATTATGGGCCGCCCTGCTGCAGCCATTTTATGATCAGAGACTAGAAAATAAAAACTATATAAATACAAATTTGCGCTTTTTTTTTTTTTTGCCATTTTCTTAAATTACAATTATTTAAAATTCATCCACTCGTACATATTAAATTGTAAATATAGTTCAGATCATTTTTATTATATATACTCTGTTTTTATGACTTTGGTGATGGCTGGAGCGCACCACCTCTGCCTCGCAACCAAGAAATGGCCGCGCACAACGGTTGCTCCATGATCGGTTTCTTCTTCGGTAGATTAAAGTGAAAAAAAAAAAAAAAAAAAGAAAGCTGTGTCTTATTTGGTTGTTGCTTCAGGTCTTTCCGCTTTGCGCTGTGTTGAGAGATAGCAGTGCCACATGCTGGAGGTGGGGAGCAAATTAGGCGGAGGTGGCCACCTCTGAATTTTGTACACGGGAAAAACCCTGGTCTAATATTAAATGTAATGCTTTTAAGAAAACAGTTCTCAACCAGTATCAGGGGCATATTTACTCGAGCCAAGGGGCTTGTGGAGAGTTACTAGAGGTGCATTATCAGAGTAAATATAATTAAAGAAAAATAATGATGATATATACATTACGTGACGGGAGAATGGTCCTTAACTTCCAAATCTATCTATCTATCTATCTATCTATCTATCTATCTATCTATCTATCTGGATGTGATTGGATAGTGTTTGGAGGAGCATACAGTGAGTTGATAAAAAAAAACAAAAAAAAAACAAGAAGAATGACATCATCAATTAATTTAAGTCAGCCTGCCTATCATCAGCATCGACTACAAAAGAAAAAATCGTTCTACCCTATTATGGATAGCACTTTGCTTCAGCTGCCCCAAACTAATCCAGCTGGGAGGGAATGTACTAATTAAAATAACAATGTTTTTTTTGTTCACGGTTCCAAAAGTGAATAATGCCTCCAAATTCTCAGAGGGTGTTTGGCCAGATATTATATAGTGTTATAAAAATGACTTCATTGATGCCAAGATGAGGTTATAAAAAGTAGACTATACTGCCTCAGTCAGCAATGGGATACTGTGTATGCACATTACACACACGCATTAATATCCCAATGTCAATTAACAAACTGGGCACCATGCGACACAGAGCGGCAGACACAAGAGCGGATCTCCATATGGGAGATCTGACATCTTCACATTTGCAGTTTAAGGACCCATCGGACACATCATGTCTCATTTGTGCAGTTTATCCAGATTAGCAAGTTGTTCAGAAACATTTACACTGTGCCCCTCATCGCAGCATAGATAGATTTCATCACATTTCATTTTTATTTCATTGCTGGCAACGTGGGGTGAATTCAATTTGCTCACCGGTCTATGGTGAGATTAATCTGTGAGGGATTGTACCCTGGCTAATGATTAGCTTCAAAGGTTGCCTTGATAGCTAATTAAGTGGATGTCCAGTACTTACACTAAACATCAGTCAACAGCCTTCTCCCAATTACTCATCACCCAAGTTAAAAAGAAACAGCATGGTCTTCACAATTAGATTATTTTGAATATTATGGGTTTATTTAGTTGGTATTAAAGAATTGTTGTGAGGTACATAGAGTGTTGGGCATTTGATGGCTAAACATAACTGACTGCTTCATTTGTTTTCCTGCTACTGTAATTAGAGAGACCCTCGCCACCGAGGATTCAGCCCTTTTATATACTGTAAGGATGAATCATATTAGACAAGTCACACACTTCTGAACATGTGTTGAATACATATGGAAAAGAAGTTCAAGATGCTAAGTCAAAGACGTACGCGCTGCTAACAGCGTTATCACCCTGCATTCGATGAAGGTGGGAAGTCGGATTTATCCCACTCGAATTGTCCAAGTTCCGACCTCAAAGTGTTCGAGGCAAATGTAAACAAGATGGCTGATTCCGCAAATAGTTTTTTTGTTCTGGTCAACGCCGTCATTCCATATTATTGTGTTACGTGAACCTATGTAACTAAAGAAAAGTAACAATAACTCAAGATGAGTACTGTATTTTCCGCAGTATAAGGCGCACCTAAAAGCCTTCATTTTTTTGAAAAGCTGACCATGCGCCTTATAATCCAGTGCGCCTTATATATGGATCAATATTAAGCCGCAACAGGTCTCGCTGTCAAGACGCTATGGGTGACCCTGCACTATCAATGACGCGCATGCGCAAAAGATCCCGCCATCTTGGATCGGTAGCTAATACTAATACTTTACCTCAGCGAAAATAATAAAACAGCTGTTTATTCATTTTGGGAGTGAATGGGGTTGTCAGAAAGCTGGTTTGTAATCTATAAATAAAGTTTGACTGACCTATCTGACTGTTTTGTTGACATTCCCTTTAGCGCAACACCATCTAATGGATGCATAACGTAACTCTAGCCTCTACTGTAGCGCCTTGAAAAAGTTTTAAAATATGTCATTCCTTGAAGGTGCACCTTATAATGCGGTGCGCCTTATTGTGCGGAAAATACGGTAACTTCGCAACTCGGATCTCCAAGTTCAAAGGGGCGTTCCTGTGCATACTTCCTGGTATGAAGTTTCCAAATTCCTCAAATGCAGCATAAGTGACACGTTTTTGTTAGCTTGAAAATGGAGTGCGAGCTGTCCAAGAGAACACAATCATTTCACTGTTTTTATGGGCTCACATACACTTTGTAGTTCACAATAGCTCTTTTAGACTGGGGGTTCGAAAAATACTCAACATTTTCCCTGGCAGTAGATGGAGCAGGATGAGTAGTTGTTCATTTGCTCAATTAAAACAATGTCCTGTAATTTTAGCAAGGCTTGGTTAAAAAGTGTCCCATATTTCTTGACACTTTTGACAAAAGCATGTCACGGACATGGACACCTAGGTTTTAAATTACACAAAAAACGAGAAAAAAATCTATCTCAATAAAAAAAAAGGTACCATTGATCAAAACCCATGTCAGTGATAAATGTGCTCAATGGATGTTACATGCCTGAGCTTCTAAACCTTCAGTACGCCATTTATGAAGTGACATTGTGTGGATTTCCAATTGATCTTGTCTTTTTTGGCAGAGGTCTGATTTAGAGGCTTTCACATCTTGTAAATTGTGAGGCACTTCATCATGTTGTGTGCGACCTTCAAGGAAGGTGTGCGTGTATTTGTATGTGTGTTAGAATCTGTTCTCAACAACCTTTTGTTTGTGCATTATCTTAGAAAGCGAGTTAGACTTCATTCATGAGAGGGATCATGTTTTACTGTTTTTTGATCCATATGTGATTGAAATGCTGTAGCCGTGTGTCTCCATACAAAGCATGTTTGACTATATTTGCAATTTTCTCTCCTGCAGCAGTGTCACTGGCTCTTGCCCTGAATGGAGTTTTCACAAACACTATCAAGTTGATTGTTGGCAGGTAAGCAAAATGTTTGATTTCAAAACAGGCTGTGACAAGGGATTTTAAGGTGCACGGAATTTACACAGAACTGTGACAAATGTCGTGTAAGCAAAACTACTTTAAAAGGGCATTTGATTTTGCATCCTCATCCTAGAATTTGGAAGGGCAACCAAAAAAAAAGGAAACATTTATATGACAATACATGACAAAAAATGTGTAATTATTTTATTATTACTTAAAAAAAGAGACATAAATCCAGATAACATGGACCTGAAAAACTCCTTGTATGTGTCAATTGTGTGTTAAAAAAAAAAAAAAAAAAAAAGTTCACTTTAGCCTCATGTACTTGCACCTGAC